>NW_021163254.1:67500-228116 GCF_004324835.1 Dendronephthya gigantea | reverse complement strand
TTTTTCTATTCGAAATCGAATTCAGGGGCCGGTTGAATAAAATTCTTAATCATGCATCCTAAAGGGCATCGTTAACTTTCCAAATCATAGTTAAAAATGGAATCTTGAACTTTTGAGGAGTGAGAAAACATTAAAATCAACACCTACCAAGGTTTTCAACCGTTATCCACCAGAATAATTAAGTTCCCTCTTTATCATAATTATCCAACTCCAATCTCCACTTTCTTCTGCAACCTTTAGTTTTACTCAAGAAGGTATTTTTTATTATAGAATATATATTTTAGAATCTTTTTGGTTGAATTATTTTTATGATTTTGCATTTTCTTTGCATTTTTCATCCAAATACCAACAGTTTTTGTAAATACGAATCCTCAGTCTGGTTCAAAATCTATAGCGGTGGTTTATGATTTTTGAATACGTCATGTTATTGCTGTGTTTGATAACCACACCGCCAGTCCACGCAAGTTAATTACGTGTTCAGGGCCTTTTTCAGCGCACATGCTGGGGGAGGCATTTCCCCATCCAGTGCAGCTTAATGCCACCCTGACCCCCCTCCACCAACCCGGAGTAGCCCATTTTCTCTATTTCACGGAAAATCTTTCAAGTAAAGAAGGTTTGAAACCAATTCAGATCCATTCCAGTATTCAAACCGTATATAGAGTTTTATAGAATATAGAGTTACGTTTTAGCTGCCATCTTAAGTATAAAAGAATTCTTGGCACGATCAGTATGAAAGTGTGGTATGTTAAATTTACGTTCATTTCTGAGGTCATGATGCGGTTGATGTAACGTTGGGATCAAATTATGAAGTTTATGCTCCGGATCTTTGACTATATTCTTGAACAAATTCTCGCATAAAAGGTTATGATATTCTTCCATTTGTCTTACATTCAAAGTTTCACAAGCTGAACCATAATCCACTCCTGGCTTTAAAATTGCTATCGCTCTTTTTTCCAAAAATACAAGGTCATTCATTAAATATCTCGGAAGGGCGCGATAGAAGACTGGTACAGCATAATATATGACTGACCAGGCCGCCAGAGGAAGGCAAAAGAGGCAATTAGCCCCGTTCATGACTTCATGTGTCAAAAGTCCCAAACTAAATAAGAAGATTGTTATGACAAAACGAGACTATCGTCAATCTGGCAGAGCTGAATTTGGTAGATATTTAAGTTCTATAAAATGGCAATCAATTATTCCCAACCTCCAATCAGATCAACTGTGAAGAGATGTGGAATACATCAGTTTTACAACGTGGTTTTTACCGGCCTTGAATTTTCGATGCCAAGTAAAGAAATCAAACGGTCTCCGCCACAGATGGCACCATGGATGAACAATAAATTGAAATCGCTCATTAAGAAAAGACAACAAGCCTTTGCTACTCCTGGAATTAAATCGGCGATATTTAAAAGTACAGGGATTTAGTTAACAGCTAGGGAGCGAAAATAATGTAGAGCGAAATATTATCAACTAAATATGCATAAGTTGAAAGGAAAAAAACCCGAAGAAATGGTGGTCTGAAATTAAACGTATCTCAAACCTTGTAACCAAACGGAAACTGATAAGTTTAGCCAATGTTGAAACGTTTTCCAACCTTACACCAAGAGATCAAACAAATGAAATGAATAAAACATTTTTAGACTAGAATGTCCGTTACCAAAATTTCCGTTGGAGGAAATGGCAACTTTTCTAAACATATCAAAGCCTATTAAAGACTATTCATATATCCCAGCCCTTGCAATCTCAATTATCCTCAACACCTCATACTGAGAGCAACGTGTTCCTACCACTTGGAAAATGGCCAATATTACACCCTTGCCAAACACAAAAATTGTAAAAGATCCAAAGAAAGATTTAAGACCTATTTCACTTACCGCTGCATGGTATCTCTAAAGTCGCTGTGGAATTTATTGTCGTTGATTATGTGAAAGCAGCAATCTTGAAAGTCATCGACCCAAATCAGTATGGTGCAGTTCCTATATAGAAGTTCCACTACTATTGTATTAATCAGCATGATCCATCGCTGGTCCACCACCACTGACGGTAATGGCGCCCGTTGTAAGAACAATCCCTTCGATTACCGAAAAGCATTTGATATTGTCATTATTCAATTTTGATCCAAAAACTATCAGAGTTAGAATTAGCATATAGCGTCATCAATTGGATATCAGAGACCTTTCGATCCAATTGTATTCAATGGAAAAGAGTTAGAAGTTGTTAATAAAATCAAACTCTTGGGTCTTACAATTAATAATACTTTAACATGGAAACCTCACATAGACAAAGTCGTCAAAAAGGTTAATAAAATACGCTATTTACTGGTGATTTACTTGAGCAACTTAAACGCGCAAGTGTTCCGTGTAAAGCCCTGGCTTCCTTGTACATACCATGCATTAGATCAGTCATGGACTATGTCCCGGTTTTTTACAATGCGCTACCTCAATACTTGAAAAACATTTGGAACGGCTGGAGAAGAGCTATATAGTTATTATTATACCTGAATTAAACTCAATAGTTAGCCTCTCTTTTCGATTTTATTTTATAAATGAAATTATTTCATTAACTTATATCAATAATCTTAATTTTTCTTAGCAATAGTTATATAGCTATAATTTTAATGATGATTAACTGTAAAAATTACGTAATTCAGCCTTTAAGTTAGCCTTAAAGTAATTTTATTACTCCGGCGTCATTGACGGAGTTGAAAATTCGCCTAGGTTTTTGTTGTTGTTTTTTTAATATTTTTCGTCATCGCAATGTGTAATAGCGCGAAATATACTAGTATTTGAAATGTGTATGTAATCGGATTTATCTACATCCCAGTTGTAGCTCAAGCTTTGGCAGACTTTTTACTCCACTTCTTCGTTTCATTCTTTTTCTTATGTCTTTTTTTCTTATTGTTGTTCCTGGAGTTTTAAAATGAAACATTAATTATTTTTGCTCTTGGTTATTAATTGTTTTCTTCGAATTTGAACTGGATGAAAATTAGTCTGTATTTGCCCCTCTTAGCTTTAACTGTACCAACAAATAACTAATGAGGTCGCAACTGAGTAAAGACATTTATGTCATAAACATGAGTTATCCAGTGATTTTCAGATCATTGGACCTTTGTCTTAACTGAGAGTTCTGTTGCCAGGCCTGTGTTGTTTTAAAGATGTCCGCGGAAGGCAAAATGTTTCACTGTTGAGTCTGTAAGAATCTAGGTTCATTTAAAGAAAATTCAAAAAAAAGCGTGACGCAAAAAAGCACTAGACGTCGAGTTTGCGAAAGGTATAGTTTTCATATGCATAAACGTTTTTAATTTACATATGAGAATAATGAGATTGTATAAGTTTAATAAAAATATATGACATATTCCAATATTTATAAAGGAGTGGAGTGTAATTCTTCTGCAAATCATAAAGCTACAGTACTTGGCCTTTGACTCTCAGGTTTACTACATTTCTCAATCATTTCCAAATCGGCCGATATTTGGTCCTGTTATAACTGATAAATGTTCAACAAAACATAATTATTCTACTTTAAATAGCACATGATGTAATTGAGCCTAATAAGATAAAAGAGTTTTGTCATATTTTGCTTTGAAAACAGTAATTGCTACAACCTGTAAACAACATGCAAGTGAATGTGGGTATCATTATTCCAATTTTTTTGGGAATTATGTATATTATATGAAAACCAGTACCTGTACCTAATCAATATAAGTGTTTTAGTGCATTACTGGGAAGTTTAGAGAAATTTCTGCTCAGGCTCTGCATGAGTCGGCATGACTAATTACTTCAGAGCAGATCATCATTTCATTTTTATAATTTTTCAAACAAACATACATTCTAACAAGACGCCTGTTCTGGCGTTAACTCCGGCGTCCTTTGCACTTGCCAGTCTTCAATATAAAGCTTGAAGCTTCTGAAGATAAACAATGTTCATATTCATTTAGATGCCTTGCGAACCTAAAATCTAAATGTTGTTCGAAAAATGGTTCAAAAAACCATCCAACTAGGCTCTTTAAAGACTGAAATCGTAGAGAAATAAAATCTTACCAATCATAGGAATACTCCATGTCAAAAAAGGGTAAAAACTGAAATAGTAAATTTCAAAAAAACACTGCATCATTGGCGTCATATTCAGCTGAACGAGCAATGTTAAGACAGCAATAGGAGATACGAGAGAAGCGACTTTATCAGTTTCAAAGTCTCAATGTTTCTTAAAACAGTTCTGATGTCCGAATTAAGTGGAGAGTTAAAACTGACTTCTCAAACTCAAACAGCAAAGACGCGCCTTCGAAATAATAACATGTGTCATTTCAATATCTCATAACCATAGCGTACTACCTGATTGGAGTAATTTCCTTTGTTTGGAGTCACGAATTATATTAATGCGTTAATTCAAAATACAACCTAAAATTGCCTAACTGTTTAAGAATTTAAAACGTAATAAAACTAATAAAAAAGCAAACTTATTTTTTAATTGATAATAAAAAATTCTTTACCTCAGAATACTCCGAGACTTGAGGCGCGTTTACGTAATCAAATGAACACCGGACACTACCAGCACTAAAAACGATATTTTGTATTAATGTTGGGGACTTGAAGTGGTAAAAGTCTGTAACCTAGCTTCACCAAATAAAAGAACACTTCTCGGAGGCATCAGAAAGTTTGCTAAATTTTTTCTCCTACTCTAGAACAAATTCAACATAAACGTAACATAACCCTCTTGCGTTGAAAGATGAGGGTATAGCTAAATGGGTAAGAAGCGCTTGCATGGTTTGTCGTTACGCAAGGAATACCTTTTTATTATTATACTTTATAAAATATTACGTATTATTATCATCGTTATTTTTCTTATGACAAATGAATATTTTCCAGAAAATGGAGACAAACACGTGTCAATATAATAAAACATCCTTATGTTATAGCTATACGCCATGTAAAAAAGATCATACCTCAGTGATCTCTCTCTGAATCATATCTCTGATTCCTCCTGTAAAAATTAGAATTTTTATAAGCTTATTAAAGTACTACTTTAATTCACCATTTCCAATTCATTCTTTAAATCACAGAACATTCCACAAAAGAGAAACTCTAATTCATACCATAAAGGAGATCCGATCGAGAATCATTAGAATTCATATTCCTGGACAGACGGGAAAGAAAAAATGCATGAATAATGTTAAAAAGTTTCAAACAAAAAAACGAAGATCGAAGCACGGTCTTACACGTTTAGAGAGTGACACACAGAATTCAATTCTAGGCCATTCATACGCCTAAATGTAATGGAGTTACAGAAAAATTCTGATTACAAAGCTGTGATTTGACGTAGTACGTACGTTGAGGAGTTACCCGCGCGTTTTTATTTGCGCGCGCTTTTACTTTATTCGTTGCGCTAAGCTGCCGTATTTTAGTATGGTTTCGATTTCCACTCTTAAATCAAATATAAAAACGTGGAAACACGTTTCTCTCTTTATATTTTATATATTAAGCCACCTAATATTACGCGAAATTAAAAAAAATATATATGTAGTACACCACAGTGTTTTTACCCGAAATCGTAAATTTTAAAATATACTTACATAATTTCTTATACTTACTTCTCGATAATTTCAATATAGAATATTGAACCACAATATAACAACGCTTTTGAAAACAATTTGCAACGAACTATTCGCGAAATGTGAGCCTCTCGAAAAATTTCGACAAGTGAGCGGACCTTTGTTGACGTGGATAATTAATTCCTTTACGCACGCGAGTTTTGGTGAGCAAGCGAGACATTGAGTCAGCGTTCGGCAATATCAACAAAAAGAGCATGTGGTAATCGTTGTAATGAGAGTTTTTTTTTTCAGAATGAAGTAGTGAACATATTTATGCTGAAGTACTCGCAATTAGCTAGTACAGCTTGATGGTCTTATCCTACAAGGAACGTGGTCATCGCCAGCAAATGAAAAGAGACTTTCTGAGGCGGAAGGTTTTACGATTCTCTGGCTAAAAAAACAAAAAGTTCCTTGTAGTTAATGGAAAGAATGCGAAAGAAATTCTACTCGGGTGAAGCTATGTGTGATCTTGCAAGCGTGACTTCTAGCGTTGACAGGGCTACGAACACTGAGAATTCAACACTGTTGATGACAGTCGATCTATAACCCGGCGAGGTTATGCTGCCTGGCGGTTCTATAAACAGTGGCGAAACAAACGCAGTCTAGTGTTCAATCTGATAGTGCAGAAAGCATCGAAAACCTTAGAATTGAACAATTAATGATGAACAACGCGACTATTCGCTCGTTGGCTGAATCTGTGGATCGGCTCGCCTCAATAGTGGCTGAAATCCAAAAAAATATATACTGTTGGGCACAGGATTCATGTGACAGGAGGATAAAGGCTATTGATGATGAACCAATTTTTTCTCAGCTGTCTAATTGAAAAAGCCATAGGAAAATTGTAACTGTTTTCCTGCTTATTCCCCATAGCCGTACGGGACAGGGGGGGGGGCAAAATTTCGAGAACTAAAAAGTTCGGGCAAAGTTCAGCCGAAAATTCGGGCAAACTGAAAAAGGAGTAAAAAGCTAAAATTTTTAAAAGTAAATTTTGTAATATATATCACATAATAATTATATGTATTCTATTTGACCATTTTAAATAAATTGGTAAGGCTCAATCAGTTGGTCATGCTAGGTTAGTAGGTCAGTAGGTCCTTTCTACGTTTGAAAAAAACTATCCAGGTGATAACTTCATCCATTTTAGACACAGCTGGCCTAAGAGCGGCACGTTCATTAGACATGAAAAGATGGTATTTCCACAATATAGACAACATCGATATTTAAAAAGCGCTTGGAGATGTAACGTTTTACTTTGTGTTCAGATCTTAAAGACACAAAACCAAAATACGGGGTAGTTTTTGTTTAAGTTTATATTGTTGTCTCTCCGTACCATTACACACCTACCTGCGGTAGCGGTACAGTAGCCCATATCATTAGATTAAGAACAGAGGGAAATTAGGACTTGACTGAATCTCTATTTCCGTATTTATTACGATATTTCATTTAACAACTCACTAATTCGGTTGCTCGTGTGAAAAAAATACCGTAACTCCCTCTGAATGTCCTCAAATGTCGGATATGCACAAATATACGGCTTCATCCATTTTGGCAGTTCCGCTTTTGTTCTTTCTTGGCAGAACCTTGGAAAATGGGGACACAATTCAACAAACGCTTGCCTGAATGGATCACATCTGACCTGGTTTGGGGGTGCAAGGACTAATCATATAACAGTTTAAATATTGACTGACACAGAGTGCATTCATTATTTAAGAAAATTAGACAGAAAAGTCACGTTTTCACTGAACCTCCCTCCAACAAAATATTAAAAGTTTAATTTACCCTGAAGCAGTCTACGGGTATGGGTAGCCTTATTTTGCTCAATAGAAATTCAAGCTGTGTACATGTTTTATCATAGGCAGCCCAATGGCGACTCGCGTGTTCAGGCCAAGTAAGCATTATATAGTATATATATATAATATATATATATATATATATATATATATAATATATATATATATATAATATATATATATATATAATATATATATATATATATATTATATATTATATATATATATATATATATATATATATAATATATATATATATATATATATATCCTAAGGTAGGCATCCTAAGGTAGCCATTGGGCTGCCTATGGTTTTATAATAAAAACCTTGTTTGCCCAACAGGTCAAAGTCTGACAACTGGATTAGTCCGATGGAAATTCGTTGAACAAGATAAGGCTACTGTACCCGTAGACCAGAAGCTGGGTATCAGATTAGAACGGATATGCAGGGTCATTTGGCAGAGTTTTCGGTAATTCTCATCCAAAGTTTGTTGGACCATGTTAAAGTTTAAGAAACACACCTCTCGTCACAAAAGAGTATGGCTCCATAATCTTCTTTATGACGTAATGCACGACCGATGGCTTGATTGACAGCTCGAGATGCCTGCTGACCACATCATTGTTGACCATTTAATCCCTGAAAATAAAGATTATGAGTGAAATAGTACCTACATTTGTTCCTGACTCAGAAGAAGTTTATCAAACTATTGTGGTAGTGATGGTATAAACAATGATATATGACTTTGAGATTACAGTCACGATTTGAATTGATAAAGCTTCAGATAAAATTCTCAGCACAAAAATTTCCCTATTTGAATACGGGCTAAATTGACTTTGGAGTCCGGAATTGCCACATATTCCTCGTTTTGTATAGGATTGTAAAACCACAAAGCAATTTTAATAGTTTATTTCTTAAAGAAATTATGATGATTAGAATCACTTTATAACAAACCTTAAAATCTCTTTTGTTTACCACCTCATCTAGGAATTGTTTTTTCAATTCCACTTGAAATGCGAGGGAAAACAAAAAGAAATGTTTTTGAACTTTGGAAAAGATGTCTAGAGATAATAGGTTTTTACCATAACTGGGGTAATAATAACTGATTATGTAATAATAACTTGAGTGAAATAGAATCCAAGCTTTAGTTGATATAATAGCACACCAAATGCACCAAAAGGGGGACAAAGTTTGTGTATATAATAAAACAGTCGTCGCTCGTCGTATATTACCGATAGCCAACTCGGCGGTCGTCGGCTATCAGCTCATATACGACTCGAGTTCGCAGAATAACTGTTAATTATTACAACAATAAACGTCAGAAAATATCAACATGCCTGAGAGCCCTTTCCCCACCACATTTCTACCAAAATTTTCTATCATGTCAAAGACTACTGTATACGTACTTTCAAGGCGTCCGCGAACTTGCTTAAGTGAAATTGTCTTTTTCTTGCACCACCAGTTGAACTGCAATGAAGAAGATTTCTTAAATCATGTATGTATTTCATTTCTCATTTTAACACTATTTTGCTGCAATACTGGGATATTGACTTATACAGAGCTTGCTCCAACTCAATAATCGCCTAAAATGCTTTGGACATCCTTTGCAATTTAACAAATGAAATGTTGAAACAAGATCGGAAACTACTACATAAACTCAATTGCAACGGAAAATGAAATCACTTTCTCGATTAGTTCGACCACTTGGCTATCCAATTCACGAGTGATTTTGACTTTGCTCAGAAGTTCGAAAATGTAACTGGATGACAAAAAGACAAAAGATTGCAAAAGTTGAGGCATTTCTAACGAGGGGCCAGGATTTTTGGCTTTCCGATCTGAATTATCCCACAGCCTGTGTTCCTGAGGAAATCGCGGTTCGGGGAACGAGATTGATATGTTTCGTATCCCTCGCCCCTCAAGCCATTCCGCTCGAACAAGGAAAGAGTATAACAGATTCACCAATTACACTGATGAAAATACAGCTTGCATGTGAACAGTCTACAGTCAGTAGGACTGCTTTTTTAGTGCAAAGTTTCTTTGTCCTAAGTGACGAGTCAGACAGTCAGTCAGTCATAGTGTAAACTTTCCGTAAACTTCTTTGATTTACGCTTTAGTAATTTTTTTACATGATCAGAAATGTAACGTTTTTAAATCAGTTTAACTTGTTTTATTTATTTATTTATCATCCATCCCTTTTCCTTTGGTGGTATACAGTATTGATTGATAATTATATTGCTTTGTATTCACATCATAGACATAATATTCACCGCAGTTTTTATTTCCATTATTTCAAAGCAACTATTTTGGCTATTCTTTGGAAATGACGGATCAGTTGTTGCCATCATATACATGTAGTTGATGTAGTCACAGTTGTTTGACGAAGAGATGAGACATGGTGTTTTTTGCCAAACCCTATAATACTAAACTGATAAAATAACGCCCGCTTTGCATGAGCAACTAAAATTATAATCTAGTATTACAATATCGGGGCTAACGTAATTCAAGTACTTTGAGTAATCTCCTGTTTGATTAAGGGTAATGTTTAACCTAGTTCTTTATATTTTTACTGGCATAAGTCGAAACGTTTATGTTGCGACAAATGTCTGGTTGGCTTAACACTATCTATATAACTTTGAACTATCCTTGGATACCTAGTTTCAATTTCAGTTTGGTTCACACTTAGAACATGCAGATCTATCCTATGAAAGTCGTCACATGATTGTGACAACTTTGTTGGCAGCAAATGATACTAAATGGCAACATACCAGTTGCATTTTAGAAGATGAATTCCGAATACATGTTGAAAGTGGCCAGATCAAACGGTTTTCTTTCTTTTTAAACTAAAAACAAAAAATGCACATGCATTAAATAAATGTATAAGCAGAACTAGATATCGAAGCCGAATAGTGCAAAGTTTCGAGGTTAAGCACTGGACGTGTGTCCTGATACAACCCATGCAACCTGCAGATACTCTAGGACAGGGTGGTCACACCTTTTACGTACCCATACCTCTAAAAATCTAGAAATCTAAAAATCTAGTAATCGCGAGTGCCAGAATAAACATAACTCGGAATCAATTATACGAGCGCGGCCAGTTGACGAAACATAGTTCTAGTTCAATTACAACTAAGAGCTGAATCACGAATCGAGTAAAATTTCAACTGATATTGTTTTTCATTTTACTCAAAAGTACTCACATTACATTTGCCGCGATTTTCATTATTGAATTATATTGTAGCTCATGGCAGCTGGAACAATTCGCGTAACACGTTTCAACAAAATAAACCGTTTATGTTTTCTTCGGTTCGTAGAAAGGTGTTACTTTATGATGTCAACATTTAAAAGTTTAATACTTTCTGAAAAGGATCGGGCAAAACACTCGTAGTGTAAAGTAATGTACATAAACCGCGGCGCGCTGTTCAGTTCATGCATATTATCTGACAGGTATATTTGTATAATTCACGCATAACCTCTCCCTAGGCTTTTAACCTATATTTCCTATCACTGAATATGCACAATAAATAAGTACGAAAATAATTCGAAGGACCCCCGGAGATTACGCTATGACTAACTTACTGACTAGAACTGATTGACTGACTGATGTGAATTTTCGTCACTGAAAATTACGTTGATGTAAATTTAATTAAACTTAGGTTTCAGGCGCTCCCTAAGCAATAACGCTGGCATCACCCCAAGTCTCACCCCACTGTTCATTGAATTACAACTGTAAAAATCTCTCATCCTGATTAATTAAATATCCCATCCTGATGAAAACCCCAACTTTCCCGCTACTGTGCATAGATATGAAAACATCAGAAAATAGAATATCCCTACAAACTACATAATACCGTCCTAGAAAGCACCGATCAAGAGCGTGATTTAGGAGTATGGACTTCTTCCAATTTGACTTGGTCCAAACATGTTGAAGACCAATGTGGTCAATCAACGAGAATGCTCGGATACGTTAGGAGGTCCACACTTGATACAAAATCTATCTTGGTTCGTCGTACTCTGTATTTAACTCTTGTACGTTCAAAGCTATGCTATGCATCTTAAGTCTGGGCGCCACAAAACTGTGGAACTGATTAAACGGACGGAGAGAATTCAGAGGCGCGCGAGCAAGTATATTTTGGATCTACCATTTATCTGCGTACTCTGCGACATTACCTACAGTAAGCGACTCGAAATGTTAGACCTTATTCCACTCTGCTATTGGCACGAGTTTTTGGATCTGGTGTTCTACTTTAAATGCATGCATCAATGGGATGATAAAAGTTAAAGATAGTAACGATCAGCCAACCCCACGTGCTTGACGTTCATCACACTAAAGTGCAAGACTGTAACATTCCAGAAGTCATTCTTTCTAGGTGCGCATGAGTATGGAATGTTCTTCCAAAAGGGCTGACAACGAAGAACATAAGCCTTTGTCCATTCAAAAACGATCTTTATAACTATTACCATTCGGCCTTGAATATATATATGACGCCGAAAATCCTAGAACTTGGAAGTCTGTTTGTTTGTCTTGTAACGCGTCCCGTAATTTGTCTAATTCTAAATCATGCTGCTATTAATTCAAATGTGTGTCCTTGTGTTCGTTTTGTCCAGCATTGTTACACGTAAATTTCCTTATAGGTGGATCTTCCTGTGGGATGTGAGCAGTCATTTTACTCTCGGAGTACAATTCTATTCTGCTCCTATCACGAGGAAGATTTTCCTAAGTGCATGGGAACTTTATATTGTGTGGAGATTGTATGATGTTTGTTTTATTTGTTTTGAAAGGGCTGCTGTAATTGGCGTGAGCTGTAGCAATACCCTGCCTCGATTATTGTGAATATTCATGGGTTTGTATTAATTTTGTGCTGTTCGTGTTTGTAATATTGTATGTTGTATTCAAGTGGTAAAGCATAATAAATAAATAAATAAATAAATAAATATGGTCAAATCGGAAAAAAATATTGTGCTGATATAGGCATCCCATGTTATGCTATGCTATGCTATGCTATGCTATGCTATGCTATGCTATGCTATGCTATGCTATGCTATGCTATGCTATGCTATGCTATGCTATGCTATGCTATGCTATATATATATATATATATATATATATATATATATATATATATATATATATATATATATATATATATACACCAATTGCAAAAACGCTGGCCGCAGATAGATAGATACTCGAAGTCTAATTAGAATTGCATATGATTACATTTGCATGGGATTTCAATCATATTACACAGCATATGCAATTCTAATTAGATTTCGAGTATCTATCTATATATCTATCTGCGGCCAACGTTTTTGCAAACGGGTGTATATATATATATTTATATCTATATAGTGCATGCATGTCAAATAGTAAAATAGGCATATATATTAGACACATGACCCCATATGTAGAATAATTATTGAATTTTGAATTCCTATTTGACTGTTTACCACAAGGAGTGTACAAAATTATAATAAATCCTGTAGTCCTGGTTTATTTATCCCATATTTATATTTTTATTTAACTATGGCAGTAGTATTTAGTCATATGAAAGCGTTTCCAACAATTATTCGCTGGTTTATTAAATTTATAATCTGTTCAAGATTCTATATTAAATTGCCAAAGTCAATTGTACTAAAAAAATTTTAATCTCCCATGTAAAATGACATATAAATTCATGAACACAATTTAGGTGAAGATGCCTTTTTTCCCATACATACTATTAAACTATTAAATAAATATTGAGTAAGAAAGTACAGAAAACTTCAAGCAGACGTACCACATCATTGAGATTAATACAATATCAGATTGCATGCATTCTTAGAAAAATATATTCGAAATAACACATATGCTTTTTTTCTATCCGAAATCGAATTCTGGGGCTGGTTGAATAAAATTCTTAATCATGCATCCTCAAGGGCATCGTTAACTTTCCAAAACATAGTTAAAAATAGAATCTTGAACTTTTGAGGAGTGAGAAAACATTAAAATCAACACCTACCAACGTTTTCAACCGTTATCCACCAGAATAAGTCCCCCTCATTATATTAACTAACTTCAATCTCCACTTTCATCTGCAACCTTTAGTTTTACTCAAGAAGGTCTTTTTTATTATAGAAGATATATTTTAGAATCTTTTTGGTTGAATTATTTTTATGTTTTTGCATTATCTTTGGCATTTTTTATCCAAATACCAACAATTTTTGTAAATACGAATCCTCAGTCTGGTTCAAAATCTATAGCGGTGGTTTATGATTTATTGTACTTCATGTTATTGCTCTGTTTGACAACCACACCGCCAGTCCACGCAAGTTTCAAATTAATTACGTGTTCAGGGCCTCTTTCAGCGCATATGCTGGGGGAGGCATTTGCCCCTCCAGTGCTGCTTAATGCCACCCTGACCCCCCTCCACCAGCTCCGAGTAGTCCATTTTCTCTATTTCACGAGAAAATCTTTCAAGTAAAGAAGGTTTGAAACAAATTCCGATCCATTCCAGTATTCAAACCGAGTATAGAGTTTTATAGAATGATAGCCGAATTACGTTTTAGCTGCCATCTTAAATATAAAAGAATTCTTGGCACGATCAGTATGAAAGTGTGGTATGTTAAATTTACGTTCATTTCTAAGGTCATGATGCGGTTGATGTAACGGTGGGAGCAAATTATGAAGTTTATGCTCCGAATCTCTGACTATATTCTTGAACAAATTCTCGCATAAAAGGTTATGATATTCTTCCATTGGTCTTACATTCAAAGTTTCACAAGCTGAACCATAATCCTCTTCTGGCTTTAAAATTGATATCGCTCTTTTTTCCAAACATACAAGGTCATTCTTTAAATATCTTGGAAGGGCGCGATAGAAGACTAGTAGAGTATAATATATGACTGACCAGGCCGCCTAGAGGATTAGAGGAAGGCAAAAGGGGCAATTAGCGCTGTTCATGACTTTATGTGTCAAAAGTTCCAAACTAAATAATAAGATTGTCATGACAAAACGAGACTATCATCAATCTGGCAGAGCTGAATTTAGTAGATATTTAAGTTCTATAAAATGGCAATCAATTATTCCCAACCTCCAATCAGATCAACTGTGAAGAAATGTGGAATACATTTTACAAACGTGGTTTTTACCGGCCTTGAATTTTCGATGCCAAGTAAAGAAATCAAACGGTCTCCACCACAGATGCACCATGGATGAACAATAAAATGAAATCGCTCATTAAGGAAAGACAACAAGCCTTTGCTACTCATGGAATTAAATCGGCGATATTTAAAAGTACAGGAATTTAGTTAACAGCTAGGGACGAAAATAATGTAGAGTGAAATATTATCAACTAAGTATGCATAAGTTAAATAAAAAAACCCGAAGAAATGGTGGTCTGAAATTACCGAAAAGCATTTGATATTGTCGATCATTCAATTTTGATCCAAAAACTATCAGAGTTAGAATTACCATATAGCGTCATCAATTGGATATCAGAGACCTTTCGATCCAATTGTATTCAATGGAAAAGAGTTAGAAGTTGTTAATAAAATCAAACTCTTGGGTCTTACCATTAATAATACTTTAACATGGAAACCTCACATAGGCGAAGTCGTCAAAAGGGTTAATAAAAGACGCTATTTACTTGTGATTAACTTGAGCAACTTAAAGGAGCAAGTGTTCCGTGTAAAGACATTGCTTCCTTCTACATACCATGCATTAGATCAGTCATTGACTATGTCCCGGTTTTTTACAATGCGCTACCTCAATACTTGAAAAACGATTTGGAACGGCTGGAGAAAAGAGCTATAGTTATTATTATACCTGAAGAAATTACTGAAACTCACTTGGTATGCCAGCTTTAAAAGTTCATCATGAACGTCTGTGCAACAAACTATTTCATTCTGCCGTGTTGGATCCAAACAATAAAATTCATAATTTGTAGCAAGAGGAACAAATCTAATTAGAATCGAAGACATGAAAGAACCTTCGATATTCCAATGAGCCACACAAATAGGGTATCAAACTCTTTTATATATGCTATGAGTAACAAGGTCAACAAAAGTTAACCTCTCTGTTCGATTTTATTTTATAAATGAAATTATTTCATTAACTTATATCAATAGAATCTTAATGTTTCTTAGCAATAGTTATATAGCTATAATTTTAATGATACAATAGTTTTAACTGTAAAAACTACGTAATTCAGCCTTTAATTCAGCCTTTAATTCAGCCTTAAGGGATTTTATTCAATATATTATATACATACGTCACATATACTTCTAAATTATATCCGATGAACAAGTGGGCATTTTGTTCGCGCTGACCGAAAATTGCGGGCTTATTTCTTCTTCAAATTGCATTTTCGCTTCAAACAACTAAAAACACAGACTTTGGTGCAATATTTTTGCCATTATTTTGCTCTGAAGCATGTTCATAAAAAATTTGCTATTGTTCTTGAGAAAAAAAAGCGATTTACGATAAGCTAAAATGCGTCGAAATCCGTTACGAATTACGAAATGGAATGTATTTTCGCTGGCGAAAAATGAAATAATTGCATCTCGACACCAAATACAGGATTTTTGCCACAGCTACAGAGCTAGTTGGATTCAAGCTGATGTGAAAAAGAAAGTCACATTTGTTCTTCATAAATTTAGCTGTCAGTAAAATGTCTCAGAAGTGGTTCCAAAGCTCAATCTTGCAGATGCATGCCAGAGTTATCAATATACCTCTATTAACGAATTTCATTGCAATTAATCGACCCATCTTCATTGAAGTATAGCTCGAAAATTAGGGTGACCTCACACCCTGAAATTAGGCTTAAATCTAAGTTTTATATATACTCTTTTTATTAGAATTAATATTCAACGTGGGAAAAATGCACCGAAGGGGTAAAATTGGCATTGTATGTGTCCACTATTTTTGACATGTTTTGTTTGGTATTTTGAAAAGGTCACCAGGAAGGAAAATAAAGCTTGAACAATACTGGCGAGCCTTTGAATAAGAAGAGGTATGTAAATTATAGAATTTTGAAAAAAAAACCTGGTCTATTAGCAATGTTTTGGATTCTATGAGGTCTCAAATATAGAATATTTAACACCAACGTATGAGCAGATACCATCAGCAGGAAAAAGCAAAAAAGGCTGAGTTAGACCAAAAAATGAGTTTTACAAAATGCTCAGACATTTGACCTTTTTAAAATACCAAACAAACATGCCAAAAATAGTGGACACATACAATGTCAATTTTACCCCTTTGGCGCATTTTTCGTATATTGAGTCTTAATTCTAATAAAAAGAGTATAGATAAAACTTTGATTAAAGCCTAATTTCAGGGTGTGAGGATACCCTAATTTTCGAGCTATACTTGATGGGTCGATTTGCAATAAAATTCGTTATTGACAACTGTGTCGTCTGCAAGATTGAGCTTTGGAACCACTTCTGAGACATTTTACTGACATTTAAATTTATGAAGAACAAATGTGACTTACTTTTAGACATCGGCTCGAATGCAACTTACTCTGTAGTTGTGGCAAAAATCCTGTATTTGGTGAGTCCAGATGCAATTATTTAATTTTTTGCATTTTAGCTTATCGTAAACCGCTTTTCTTTCTCAACAACGATAGCGGATTTTAATGAACATGCTTTAGAGTAAATAGCAAAAATATTGCACCAGAGTCTGTATTTTTAGTTGCCGTTTAAAGCGAAAATGCAAATTGAAGTAAGAAATAAGCCCGCAATTTTCGATCAGCGCGAACAAAATGCCCACCTGTTGCCCCGATGATGAATACCATGCTTTAAGCCTGCATGGTTCACCATTGACATTGTCCTTAGAATCTGGGATATTCTTAATTTGTCTGAGGTCGCTGGTGCGCATTTTTTGTCTATATGAAAGTAATACAATGTATCCCCGATTCCTAGAAGCTAGTGTGAACCAGGCCTAAAGCTTTGTTCTCATATGTCGCCGACGGTCGGCGATTACTATTGTTGCCGCGCAAAGACAGGTGTCCGATTTTTCGTTATTTCCATATATAGAATTGATCAAGATATAATCATAATTCGATATTTTACTAATTTCGAAACGCTGTTGTCTAATTTTAGATACAAATTCAAAGGCAATGCAAAATTATAGTTCCTTTCATAAAGTGAGCAGCGCCCAATTATTTTTATTTTCATCTGCAGAAATGACTAATTATATAGTATGTTATATATCCTAGGAACATGCAAATAACGTTTCTATAGCACTCTAACACCGAAGCGCCAAAATTAAATTCCTCCTCGCTCGTTTTATTATAAAACCGTTGAAATGTCTGTTCATTCGACCATCCTGCGGATAACATAATATCCTTAATGTTTCATTTATTGGACGCTAAAAAGGATGTAGTTGCTGCATGCTCGAACACTATGACCTTTAAATTTGCTAACATCTAAACCTACAGCTACCAAAACAGACTTTATTCATCGAGATATATAGTATCTTTGGAAACAGGTCCATACAGTTTCAAGTAACACAGTAGCAATTGCTTTCTATCATGGCTATTTTCATCAGTTCTCTTGATATACTCTAAGAGATGAGTAGCGACGCAAATGGCTCAAATTCATGGATATTTCAAAAACTCAAGGGGTTTAACATGAGTTCTGACACGTGTCTGTTTGAATTTCTCCATGACGTGGAAAGTGCACTTATCCGCAAATAGAATCATGTTATTGACAGTGAGAAGATGAATAGTTTGACAGCGTTGTCCACTGAGTAAGGTCAATAAGAAGGAAACTTTAACAGTAAGCTCCTTCAAAGTCAGCGCGGAAGGTATAGGCTGCTTTCGAAAAAACTATAAGACCTTGTTAACATCTCATGTTGTCTGGCAATGCGGTACAGCCGGGCGCAGTTCGAATACACCTTTCATAAAGTGCTAAACAATAGGTAGCTGTCCGAAAGTGACTTCACTATCACTTAACTGCAAAATAGAAGATAAAGCAAACCTCGCCGAGTTGATTGAGCGATAGGACAAACCCGAGTCAAACAGCGATGACAGAAAATCTAACGTCCGTGGTAAGGGAGGGGAGATGATATCACAGTGCCTCTTCATACAAAATTTTAACCATTCCTGCAGATGCACTTGGTACTCAGATTTAGTGCTGTCTCTCCAAAAGGATTCAATTATGTTAATGGTCTTAACGAGTCAGCCAGGTTGTTGTAGTTGTTGCCGCAGACATGACAAACCAAAAGTTTGAGCTTCTTGCAAAGGGGATGAGTTGTTTCCGATGATTTCCGACCAAGATTCAGTAGTTTGTGGCTGGGTTGTAGGACCACAGGAAGTGGAACATCAAGAGAGGCTAGCAAAGGATACCAAGGCTGGGTGGGAAAGTCGGAAATAACTAAAATTACCTTGGCATGCTCCTGAATTATTTTCTTTACAGCCTGTAACAGACAACTAAACGGCGGGAAACAATAAAATTTCAAGTCAATCCACGAAATAGAGAAAGCATCAACGACGGCTGCTCCAGGATCTGGCGGATAAGAGCAATATGTTGGGAACTGTTTTATATTTAAGTGTGATGCAAAAAGATCGATCTAAGTCAGAAGAAAATTTAAGGTACTGACCGCATTATGTAATGAAAATGGTTTGGTTTCTATTCGCCATCCGGATTATGAAAATGACGAGATTCTTTGCGTGTTAAGACATTCTGCGAACCAGGAATGTGAGCAGCAGTAAGCCAAATTTTGTATTTAATACAAAATTCCCAGATCGCAGCCCATAGAGCGGCAAATACAGCTATGAAAATAACCCATGTTGTTTATTACAGCTACTATAGCTATTGTTTCAACACGAAACAGATTTGCTGTATACACAACATGTATTTACTTGAATAGCCCAGTGTTGCTATCTGATTTTTGGATATAAAATGAAATTATGTATACTGTAAGCTGTGCAAACAATTGGCTTTCAGCCCATTTTATATTTCTATAGTAATTGTATAGGGTTTTATTTATCACCCTATACAATGTATAGGGTTTTATTTTTTTATTTGGTTGAACACATGTTGCAGATCTGGAAGTTTGTGCAAATCAGGCCCTGGATGCTACATCCTACATGCCCTTAAACCTTTCTTGTTAACTCCAGACTTGTTTTGATAAACCTCTTATAGAGGAATTTGCCATTGCCACATATTTGACATATCTTTTACTTTTTATTGCAGGCTTTCTTTAAAAAACAGTGGAAACAACACAAGATTGCAAAAACACTATTTATTGCAATTATGATATAATATTTTAACAACAAAGTCACATTACAATTTTATGTTACCTATACTTACAGCTGTATAATTTGGAATGAATTGTCCCATGATTGTCCCACCAATTGTCCTACATGTCCCATATTATGTACCCACCACACAAGGAATTCATTGTTAATAAAGTAGAGTTGTTTTTGAGGGCAGTTGTTTTTGAAATAAATCAAAATAGTTTGACTTTCCCTTTCTTTGTGTTGTTTCTTGAATAAATTATTTACGGTCTTTTTTATTATTGTTGTGATAAAGATAAACTGATCTTCAAGCTGCTACACATAACTATCCACCATCTCCAACGCAAATGCGAGTTTACTGGAATTACTGGCATGTCCGTATCTGAAACTATTGTTCATATTTTCCAAGATGTGTTGGATACCTAGAAATAAAAACGTTGACATTTGAGATTTTTATTTTATCACAAGATTAATTCTAAACCACTAAAATCAGTCCTTCCTTCGCACTAAAAAAATGTAGGCATGGAAAATATATTCATTCAAAATACCAAAAAAATTGAACGAACACTCACCTGTTGTTCTTCTTTGTTTCAAGGAGCTTTTCGTCTTTTGAAATTCCCCAAAGTTAGTAAAACAGCTGTCACTCAACATGAAAACTTTACCAAACTTGTAAATTCAAAATGGCTGCAAAGCATATTTTAGCGAAGGCCTTGTTGCTAGGTTTGAGCGATTTTGTGCAAAAATACGCGACTTTCTAAAAAATCCCCTCTTAATTGTTCCTAGGATATAATATACTATATATATAATATACTTCTGTATACAGGGTGTATCAAAAAAAAGGAGACCTTTAGAAATCAAGCTATTGTTAAAATTTGAATGCCTTTTCAATTGCATTTGCACATATGCTGAACCGTAGTGCGTTAAATATTGATGGCATGCATGCATACATTAGAAAATGAATTGACGTTTGTACACAAGATTGTGTGCTCCTGGGAATTTGAAAATAACTTTAATAGCATGCATAAGGAAAATAACGACCCAAAAACATTCCAATGACTGAGCACACTACCAGTACAAAAATGGTTCAACTGACTTCGGAGCAAAGAGTTTTTGTAGTCTTAACTTATACCCAGCCTGCCGTCATCAGAAAGCAGTTCGCGATATGCACAAGCGTACGGTAGTTTGTGTTGAGAGAAATGGAGGCCACGTTGGAGGTCATGGTCCATGACATTCAGTTCTTTTGATGTTCAATTTATCAGTAATTTTCAATTCGGATCGAAATGTCAAGTGAATCTGTGTCAGATCAAGTTGTAATTCATTCCTGACTCATGTAAACATTTTAATAGGCAGAGTTTGTAAAATGGGATGCTGAGCCATTCCGGATTCAAAGTCAATTCTAACTCATGTGAACAGCCCTAATGCTCGCACGCAGTGTTAAAAATTAATGAACAAATGATTTGTTCATGTTTTGAAGGAACAGCTAAAGCAATTTACCACGCATACTGTTATCGCTTTTGTGCTTAGTCGTTTGTGCTTAGTCATTTGAATATTTTTGGGTCGTTATTTTTCCTTATGCTATTAAAGTTATTTTCAAATTCCCAGGAGCAGACAATCTTGTGTACAAACGTCAATTCATTTTCTAAAGGTCTCCTTTTTCTAATGTATGCATGCATGCCATCAATATTTAACGCACTACGGTTTAGCATATGTGCATTTGCAAAAAAGCATTCAAATTTTAACAATAGCTTGATTTCTAAAGGTCTCCTTTTTTTTGATACACCCTGTATATTGAGATGTTTTTCCACTTGGTTTTATCACGCTAAATTACAAATTCAAATTACAATTGCAACCATTGGTTATTATCATTGCTTCGCAATTTTTATGCACATCAATAATTTCGGCCGTGAGAAGAAATTTGGGGAAATATTCGTTGAAGCGAGCTGTGAAAATGCTCACAAGTTTCTGTCAAAAGTGATTCAGAATATTGTCGTGAAACGTTTGACCCATAATTCGACAGAGATCCAAATCACCGCATCTTGCGTGAGTTACCCCGCGCCATTTCATTTCTATAAACAAAGAATCATTCTTGTTTACAATAACAAAGACATGATCTTCCTCTATAGAATCATAATTAATAGAATTGAGTTCTTGTGATCACACACTTATCCAAACACGACCTCGATATGATGGGGACAATAAAAATAAAAATGTCCTTAGATGCTCATAGACAAGACATGCAGACTACCTTTACGAATGAAATGGCTGCAATATTTTTGTAATAAAAGTTCCTGCTCCAATGTAGTTTAGACAAAGAAATTTGAGACTGTAAACATAACCCAAGCGTTGAATGCTCCTCGTGGTATTAACGTCACAGGAAGGACAAACACTCAACATCGACACAAGAATTATTCGTACATGAGTTGTGTGCTTATCCGGTGTTCGGGTGTAATCATAGTTTAGTGTTGGCTTGTTGTTGCTTCAGTTAAAGAACTCGGTATGTCTTCAATTGTGACGAGTATACTCAGTTTAACAGTTGGTTTATTATGGAATAAGGTCCGAGACTCGACGGCAGACAAATTCAAAGACGGCGATGTAACCGATGCAGAAATTCGTGAGATTGTCGTACGCGAGTTAAATGATATAAAGTCTAAAATCGATGGCCTTTCTAGATCAACTTTACTCGCCAGTTACGATATTCTAGAAGAAGGAGTTGAGTTACTCAGCGTTTCTCTGGATAAATCAGATCGCGAGGAGAAAGCGAGCGAAACTCAGGACGAACCATATTGTTACGCAAAGCTTTATTGTGTTTAGAGATATGCATATAAAATAGCTGCAAAAATAGAAATATCAAGAGCATGACAGGGATTAGTGAATGATTTTTGCCACAAAACGCCTGAGTAAATATATTTTTCGGCCATTAGCAAATATTAATCGCCTTTCCCTTTCATGTATGACATATCATGGGATTAAATAAGTAATAAGAGGAAAATATTTATAATCCTCTCAGAACTAATACCTGGATAAACAGTCTTAAGTCTTCACTTATCTTAATGGTTGCATTTTTTTAAAAAAGTGTGCGTGCTGTAGGCCATTCAAGTTCATATGTCAATCAATTGTGTTAAAATTTTGCTCGGTCAAGCATGTAATAGATTACGTCATCAAAAGTTCAATTCGATAAAATAAGAGTGAAAATAGTTAAGTTAAAAGATATTGTTCACAGACGTATTGTTGGTATATTTTACTAGTTGTTGATGATAAACATTTTAAGTTGTGAACATTTTTAGGTATTGATCGATTGAGCAGAAGACCAACTCGACTAGTGCGACAACGCCTTAAATAAACAAGATATGAGAGCTGGAACGAGCTTCTAAGACCAACCCACTGGTTACATGTACAACGCTGATTGGCTGGATAAGGATCAGCCCACTATGGTTGATGACGTATGCAAAGGTCACTGAACCCTCATTATAAAAGGGCGTGCACAACACCCCAACCTTCAGTGGACTGACGGAGTAAAGATTAACTTATGAAACGTTAGGAAGCTCAACGACAGAACTGACGAAGAAGACAAGAACATTTAACGACGATCAAGATCGAAGATAGAAAAAGAAGAGAAGATTAGCGAACTTTAGTTAAAACCATTGTAAAGATCTCGTACCTCGCGTATCAATTAAAGAATCTTATAACAACTTGGTGGAGGAACGGCTCTAAAAAAAAAACCTCGCCTATGTACTATAGTAACAACGGGTGAATACTAGCCTTGCTGAAACGACCTGATGACTGGTTCGAAGGAAACGCACGTTCTGTATTCATCAATACTTCTACTTATGGCAATGCTAGACTTTGTTTCATTTTTTGGTTATATGTTCAAGACAACTGTCCACAACCTATACACTTTCCTCGAACTACAATTGAAACTACAGTCGTTTTGCCCTCAGTCTGCAATCCAAGACGAGTTTGATGACATGTACTCCCTCTATCTGAACGTGTTGGCTATGCCAGAAATCCAGCTAAAGACGCATCAGTGGAAGCCTCCGTGGTCGTTAAAATATGATTATTGAGACGTACGAAAGTCTCAGAGTTTTCCGGATCCTTCCTGATGGTCAGAACGCTTGTATTATGGACATGAAACTGGACGGATTTTAAGATTTGTATAAATAAGTTTTTGTCATTCTCATGTTACACGTATATGTTTATCATTTGTTTGTTTATGTGCGATAATATTAAACACGAGAGTATATAGCTGTTCAACTAAAATTCCTTAGGTACACTCAGCATGCTGATTAAACATGTTGCCGTAGGATAGCGCATGCATGTTTTTAATTGGGTCAGTATATAAATTTAATTCTGACGCTTTTAGTTATGCGTCATTCGTTGATAATATATTTTCCTCTTCCCCCGGGACAGTCAAGGGTCTCCCAAACTTGTTGTAATGGATTACAATTCTTTTTCAAGCCAAAAGCTTAAATATTAGGCACATTCTTGTTTTCTCTATGTAGACTCGGTATTTATATTGTCGATGAAAACCTACATTTTGGAGTTTGGTTTGCTGTGCATGACATTTAAAAAAATAAAATGAGTTTCAGTTATATTAAGAAGTATACGTATAAAATTTGTTTGCATAAGTTGAAATATTTTGAAGAATTATTAAGACGTATATATAGGTTTAGGTTATTATTATGGAGAGATGTTTTGTCGGAAGAGCTATAATAATTTCCTGTTATGTGAGTTGATCAACCAAGAATCTGAATACAATTTTCGCTGTTGCAATGATAAGATATTTTATGAAATTTGAATAATTTTTGGTACACTTCCTGACTGCATCTACAGAATTTATAATTTCGCTTAAGTCCCTGGTACATACATTCAGGAAAACAGGATTTTTTTACACCTTGTTTTCACACTAATTTTGGTTTAATATTGCTATATTCTGACGTGTTTAATATAATTATATGACATTATTATAGTTAAATTACCCCTGAGGTGCATGTAGGCATAAGTCAATTATATTTAGATCAGTTGTATCTCGTATAATCGATTATGTAGTGTGTCGTAGAATAACAACACGTACTATGTGTATGGTCTCAGTTATTAGGCATTTGGTAATATGCCCGTGATAGCCACGCCGAGCTAAAAAAAAAATTAGAATAGTTGGGAATTTGTAAACATATTATATACACACATATCTATATGATACTATTATATTTAGTCCACTTAAGTTCATCATAGCTCACTCGAAGCTGGGGACAGCTTATTCTAGGTGAGGAGGATTGTTACGCAAAGCTTTATTGTGTTTAGAGATATGCATATAAAAATAGCTGCAAAAATAGAAATATCAAGAGCATGACAGGGATTAGTGAATGATTTTTGCCACAAAACGCCTGAGTAAATATATTTTCGGCCATTAGCAAATATTAATCGCCTTTCCCTTTCATGTATGACATATCATGGGATTAAATAAGTAATAAGAGGAAAATATTTATAATCCTCTCAGAACTAATACCTGGATAAACAGTCTTAAGTCTTCACTTATCTTAATGGTTGCATTTTTATAAAAAAGTGTGCGTGCTGTAGGCCATTCAAGTTCATATGTCAATCAATTGTGTTAAAAATGTTGCTCGGTCAAGCATGTAATAGATTACGTCATCAAAAGTTCAATTCGATAAAATAAGAGTGAAAATAGTTAAGTTAAAAGATATTGTTCACAGACGTATTGTTGGTATATTTTACTAGTTGTTGATGATAAACATTTTAAGTTGTGAACATTTTTAAGTATTGATCGATTGAGCAGAAGACCAACTCGACTAGTGCGACAACGCCTTAAATAAACAAGATATGAGAGCTGGAACGAGCTTCTAAGACCAACCCACTGGTTACATGTACAACGCTGATTGGCTGGATAAGGATCAGCCCACTATGGTTGATGACGTATGCAAGAGTCACTGAACCCTCATTATAAAAGGGCGTGCACAACAGCCCAACCTTCAGTGGACTAGCGGAGTAAAGATTAACTTATGAAACGTTAGGAAGCTCAACGACAGAACTGACGAAGAAGACAAGAACAGAAAACAACGAGATCGGAAAGGACGAATAATCAAAAGAGAAGAGAAGAACGGAGAAAGAAGAGAACATTAGCGAACTTTAGTTAAAACTATTGTAAAGATCTCGTACCTCGCGTATCAATTAAAGAATCTTATAACAATATGAACTTTCCAGCGTTATGCAGTCTGGTATCTTAAACCAAGCAATAGAGCTTCCTCGCGCCATGAAAAATCTTAAAATCAACTCGGACAGAGAGTTTGAAACTGCGAGGGAAAGATTCAAAGATGCGCGCAAGGCAGCAACCACTGCTTTCAGGAATGAGGCATTTAGTATCGAAGATCGAATTTTTGCAGCGAAGCTACGAATAGTTTCAGAAATACTGAAACATCTCGATAGTCCTGAGACCGCAATCACTGGGTGTTTGTCGTTTTTGAAGAAGCTTCATAGCTTACCAGCCATTCGAGAGATATTCTCGGTGTATTTCAACGGCGGAGTCAAATCATTGTTGAATAAAACTCAACGAGTGAGACGAACGTAAAGACGGTTATGTTAATCAACTATGTGTTGTTTCAATATGTTTGGAAATTCAGTAATAAGTTTTCATTAGAAGTGTCCGCCTGCATGCCAACGATTGAACTTCCTGATCGTAATTTTCATCCAATAAGAAATTGGAACGAAATTTCAGCAAGAAAGTCTATGCGAGAGGAATTGCCTCGTCTTTCAATCGAACAGTTCTTTGATGAAAAAATAATACCCGACTTATCTGCTGTGAACAGTCAGGGGGATGTCCTTACTGTCCCTGGTACTGGGTATAGTGACCACATCATGATTATCCATGAGGCAGGAAAAATCAAACGGATTGTAAAACCTGAATTTGCAGGTAATTTTTTACTGGCGCTTGCTGTTGATATGAATAACAATGTTTACGTGGTGAGAAGACGTTGAGGTGTAGTATTCAATGTTGACGATATTGGACGAGAATTACAATGTAAAGCAGAACATGCATTGCATTTTCTCGAGGACAAAAGGTTTACTATAGTTAGGATCGCGATATGCAAAGACGATGATATTATCATCATCCAACACGAAGACCCTCATGTGTATGTTTGTGACAAGACGGGTCAAGTAAAATACAAGTTTAAACGTTACTCGAGGTTGGTATTTTTATTGAGTAATTCCCAGCAGAATGAAATCATGATACCAACACACGATCGTACGGCGGTTCAAATATACACCAAGGAAGGAAATCTGAAGACAACAATAAAAGTCCCGGAAGATCATGAGGTATTCAGTGTGGCATTTCACTACGAAATTTGTAAAATATTGGTTTTAACCTGGGTTAGAGAAAAGCATTCCTATTTCATTCTGTGCTACCCTGAAGCAGGCGGGGAGCTGGAGACTCTTACCTTCTTTTCTAAAGATGATGATGAGTGTGATACCTATCTGGTATCCCATCCCAAGGGTCATGTTGTTGCTGTAAGAGGCAGAAGCATCACTTCCCTTTAATGAGATTTAGTATGAACAAACATTTCCTGCATAAAACACAGTAAATACTTGTCTGAAATAGTGCAACTTTGAGTTAACTAAAACAAACAATAGATGCATTATGGTTTAGATAATTTTTGAAATTTTGCTGAATTACGTCCCATTAAAGTGTTCCTGTTTCTGTTGTAAGAGAGACAAGTGTAACTTATATTTAAATAATTGAAATAACAATGTTTTTTGACCTTTGCCAACATAGGCAATAAGCTTTTAATGACATTTAAATTAAAGCATATGAATCCTATTTCATATGATATAATATAGTGAAAACTTTCTTTGATCTTGTATTAAATGATCAGGTTCTAATAACATAATAAACCACCCCTGGCTAAGCTTAGAGCTATGAATCATATTATTAGTGGGTATATTGATGGCTTCTATCTGCAGGGTGATACATATGCTAAGTGTGCTACAAATGCTCTTGACACAGTTGAAACATTTGACTGCCTAGATCTAGTTATGCATCCTGATAAGTCCACTCTTTCCCCTTGGAAAGAGATAATTATGCTAGGATTTGTCATTAACTTCATAACAATGACTATCCAAGTTACAAATGAGAAAAAAGGAGAAAAATAAAAAAAATTTGTTTGATTTTATTAAATGTCCAGTGTTTCAAGTTTCTTCTGTTTGTACGTATCATATACGTATATTTATATATTTATTCCCGAAACTCACTCCAACAAATTACAACCTTTTCATTTCAAGTCTCTGTCCTTCACGCCCACTTATCAATCACAACCCTCCTAACAACTTATAGTCTCCTCCTTACCTGGGGTTCAGTATGGGACTCTTCAAAGAGCTAAGAGTAATTTTGATTCCTCTATGACTGTTTCTGAGGATGGCTTGATAGAGTTATGATGGTGGGTCACCCATCTTGAAGAGAGTTTTAGATTTCTTTTCATTCCCTCTATTGATTTAACTATATACTCTGAAGCACCCCTAGAAAGATGGGGAGCTGTACTAGGTGATACATCTTCAGGCGGAAGATGGTCGCCAGCTGAGTGCACCCATCACATAAACTACATTGAACTTTTGGCTGCATTTTTTGGCCTTAAACTGTTCTACACCACTCTTAAATGGTGTAAGCATCTAAAACTCATGATAGATAACACCACAGCAGTAGCTGTAATAAACAACATGGGTTATTTTCATAGCTGTATTTGCCGCTCTATGGGCTGCGATCTGGGAATTTTGTATTAAATACAAAATTTGGCTTACTGCTACTCACATTCCTGGTTCGCAGAATGTCTTAACACGCAAAGAATCTCGTCATTTTCATAATCCGGATGGCGAATAGTAACCAAACCATTTTCATTACATAATGCGGTCAGTACCTTAAATTTTCAGACTTAGATCGATCTTTTTGCATCACACTTAAATATAAAACAGTTCCCAACCTATTGCTCTTATCCGCCAGATCCTGGAGCAGCCGTCGTTGATGCTTTCTCTATTTCGTGGATTGACTTGAAATTTTATTGTTTCCCGCCGTTTAGTTGTCTGTTACAGGCTGTAAAGAAAATAATTCAGGAGCATGCCAAGGTAATTTTAGTTATTTCCGACTTTCCCACCCAGCCTTGGTATCCTTTGCTAGCCTCTCTTGATGTTCCACTTCCTGTGGTCCTACAACCCAGCCACAAACTACTGAACCTCGGTCGGAAATCATCGGAAACAACTCATCCCCTTTGCAAGAAGCTCAAACTTTTGGTTTGTCATGTCTGCGGCAACAACTACAACAACCTGGCTGACTCGTTAAGACCATTAACATAATTGAATCCTTTTGGAGAGACAGCACTAAATCTGAGTACCAAGTGCATCTGCAGAAATGGTTAAAATTTTGTATGAAGAGGCACTGTGGTATCATCTCCCCTCCCTTACCACGGACGTTAGATTTTCTGTCATCGCTGTTTGACTCGGGTTTGTCCTATCGCTCAATCAACTCGGCGAGGTTTGCTTTATCTTCTATTTTGCAGTTAAGTGATAGTGAAGTCACTTTCGGACAGCTACCTATTGTTTAGCACTTTATGAAAGGTGTATTCGAACTGCGCCCGGCTGTACCGCATTGCCAGACAACATGAGATGTTAACAAGGTCTTATAGTTTTTTCGAAAGCAGCCTATACCTTCCGCGCTGACTTTGAAGGAGCTTACTGTTAAAGTTTCCTTCTTATTGACCTTACTCAGTGGACAACGCTGTCAAACTATTCATCTTCTCACTGTCAATAACATGATTCTATTTGCGGATAAGTGCACTTTCCACGTCATGGAGAAATTCAAACAGACACGTGTCAGAACTCATGTTAAACCCCTTGAGTTTTTGAAATATCCATGAATTTGAGCCATTTGCGTCGCTACTCATCTCTTAGAGTATATCAAGAGAACTGATAAAAATAGCCATGATAGAAAGCAATTGCTACTGTGTTACTTGAAACTGTATGGACCTGTTTCCAAAGATACTATATATCTCGATGAATAAAGTCTGTTTTGGTAGCTGTAGGTTTAGATGTTAGCAAATTTAAAGGTCATAGTGTTCGAGCATGCAGCAACTACATCCTTTTTAGCGTCCAATAACTGAAACATTAAGGATATTATGTTATCTGCAGGATGGTCGAATAAACAGACATTTCAACGGTTTTATAATAAACCGAGCGAGGAGGAATTTAATTTTGGCGCTTCGGTGTTAGAGTGCTATAGAAACGTTATTTGCATGTTCCTAGGATATATAACATACTATATAATTAGTCATTTCTGCAGATGAAAATAAAAATAATTGGGCGCTGCTCACTTTATGAAAGGAACTATAATTTTGGATTGCCTTTGAATTTGTATCTAAAATTAGACAACAGCGTTTCAAAATTAGTAAAATATCGAATTATGATTATATCTTGATCAATTCTATATATGGAAATAACGAAAAATCGGACACCTGTCTTTGCGCGGCAACAATAGTAATCGCCGACCGTCGGGGACATATGAGAACAAAGCTTTAGGCCTGGTTCACATTAGCTTCTAGGAATCGGGGATACATTGTATTACTTTCATATAGACAAAAAATGCGCACCAGCGACCTCAGACAAATTAAGAATATCCCAGATTCTAAGGACAATGTCAATGGTGAACCATGCAGGCTTAAAGCATGGTATTCATCATCGGGGCAACAGGTGGGCATTTTGTTCGCGCTGATCGAAAATTGCGGGCTTATTTCTTACTTCAATTTGCATTTTCGCTTTAAACGGCAACTAAAAATACAGACTCTGGTGCAATATTTTTGCTATTTACTCTAAAGCATGCATGTTCATTAAAAATCCGCTATCGTTGTTGAGAAAGAAAAGCGGTTTACGATAAGCTAAAATGCAAAAAATTAAATAATTGCATCTGGACACCAAATACAGGATTTTTGCCACAACTACAGAGTAAGTTGCATTCGAGCTGATGTCTAAAAGTAAGTCACATTTGTTCTTCATAAATTTAAATGTCAGTAAAATGTCTCAGAAGTGGTTCCAAAGCTCAATCTTGCAGACGACACAGTTGTCAATAACGAATTTTATTGCAAATCGACCCATCAAGTATAGCTCGAAAATTAGGGTATCCTCACACCCTGAAATTAGGCTTTAATCAAAGTTTTATCTATACTCTTTTTATTAGAATTAAGACTCAACATACGAAAAATGCGCCAAAGGGGTAAAATTGACATTGTATGTGTCCACTATTTTTGCATTTTGTTTGGTATTTTAAAAAGGTCAAATGTCTGAGCATTTTGTAAAACTCATTTTTTGGTCTAACTGCCTTTTTTGCTTTTTCCTGCTGATGGTATCTGCTCATACGTTGGTGTTAAATATTCTATATTTGAGACCTCATAGAATCCAAAACATTGCTAATAGACCAGGTTTTTTTTTCAAAATTCTATAATTTACATACCTCTTCTTATTCAAAGGCTCGCCAGTATTGTTCAAGCTTTATTTTCCTTCCTGGTGACCTTTTCAAAATACCAAACAAAACATGTCAAAAATAGTGGACACATACAATGCCAATTTTACCCCTTCGGTGCATTTTTCCCACGTTGAATATTAATTCTAATAAAAAGAGTATATATAAAACTTAGATTTAAGCCTAATTTCAGGGTGTGAGGTCACCCTAATTTTCGAGCTATACTTCAATGAAGATGGGTCGATTAATTGCAATGAAATTCGTTAATAGAGGTATATTGATAACTCTGGCATGCATCTGCAAGATTGAGCTTTGGAACCACTTCTGAGACATTTTACTGACAGCTAAATTTATGAAGAACAAATGTGACTTTCTTTTTCACATCAGCTTGAATCCAACTAGCTCTGTAGCTGTGGCAAAAATCCTGTATTTGGTGTCGAGATGCAATTATTTCATTTTTCGCCAGCGAAAATACATTCCATTTCGTAATTCGTAACGGATTTCGACGCATTTTAGCTTATCGTAAATCGCTTTTTTTTCTCAAGAACAATAGCAAATTTTTTATGAACATGCTTCAGAGCAAAATAATGGCAAAAATATTGCACCAAAGTCTGTGTTTTTAGTTGTTTGAAGCGAAAATGCAATTTGAAGAAGAAATAAGCCCGCAATTTTCGGTCAGCGCGAACAAAATGCCCACTTGTTCATCGGATATAATTTAGAAGTATATGTGACGTATGTATATAATATATTGAATAAAATCCCTTAAGGCTGAATTAAAGGCTGAATTAAAGGCTGAATTACGTAGTTTTTACAGTTAAAACTATTGTATCATTAAAATTATAGCTATATAACTATTGCTAAGAAACATTAAGATTCTATTGATATAAGTTAATGAAATAATTTCATTTATAAAATAAAATCGAACAGAGAGGTTAACTTTTGTTGACCTTGTTACTCATAGCATATATAAAAGAGTTTGATACCCTATTTGTGTGGCTCATTGGAATATCGAAGGTTCTTTCATGTCTTCGATTCTAATTAGATTTGTTCCTCTCTTGCTACAAATTATGAATTTTATTGTTTGGATCCAACACGGCAGAATGAAATAGTTTGTTGCACAGACGTTCATGATGAACTTTTAAAGCTGGCATACCAAGTGAGTTTCAGTAATTTCTTCAGGTATAATAATAACTATAGCTCTTTTCTCCAGCCGTTCCAAATCGTTTTTCAAGTATTGAGGTAGCGCATTGTAAAAAACCGGGACATAGTCAATGACTGATCTAATGCATGGTATGTAGAAGGAAGCAATGTCTTTACACGGAACACTTGCTCCTTTAAGTTGCTCAAGTTAATCACAAGTAAATAGCGTCTTTTATTAACCCTTTTGACGACTTCGCCTATGTGAGGTTTCCATGTTAAAGTATTATTAATGGTAAGACCCAAGAGTTTGATTTTATTAACAACTTCTAACTCTTTTCCATTGAATACAATTGGATCGAAAGGTCTCTGATATCCAATTGATGACGCTATATGGTAATTCTAACTCTGATAGTTTTTGGATCAAAATTGAATGATCGACAATATCAAATGCTTTTCGGTAATTTCAGACCACCATTTCTTCGGGTTTTTTATTTAACTTATGCATACTTAGTTGATAATATTTCACTCTACATTATTTTCGTCCCTAGCTGTTAACTAAATTCCTGTACTTTTAAATATCGCCGATTTAATTCCATGAGTAGCAAAGGCTTGTTGTCTTTCCTTAATGAGCGATTTCATTTTATTGTTCATCCATGGTGCATCTGTGGTGGAGACCGTTTGATTTCTTTACTTGGCATCGAAAATTCAAGGCCGGTAAAAACCACGTTTGTAAAATGTATTCCACATTTCTTCACAGTTGATCTGATTGGAGGTTGGGAAAATTGATTGCCATTTTATAGAACTTAAATATCTACTAAATTCAGCTCTGCCAGATTGATGATAGTCTCGTTTTGTCATGACAATCTTATTATTTAGTTTGGAACTTTTGACACATAAAGTCATGAACAGCGCTAATTGCCCCTTTTGCCTTCCTCTAATCCTCTAGGCGGCCTGGTCAGTCATATATTATACTCTACTAGTCTTCTATCGCGCCCTTCCAAGATATTTAAAGAATGACCTTGTATGTTTGGAAAAAAGAGCGATATCAATTTTAAAGCCAGAAGAGGATTATGGTTCAGCTTGTGAAACTTTGAATGTAAGACCAATGGAAGAATATCATAACCTTTTATGCGAGAATTTGTTCAAGAATATAGTCAGAGATTCGGAGCATAAACTTCATAATTTGCTCCCACCGTTACATCAACCGCATCATGACCTTAGAAATGAACGTAAATTTAACATACCACACTTTCATACTGATCGTGCCAAGAATTCTTTTATATTTAAGATGGCAGCTAAAACGTAATTCGGCTATCATTCTATAAAACTCTATACTCGGTTTGAATACTGGAATGGATCGGAATTTGTTTCAAACCTTCTTTACTTGAAAGATTTTCTCGTGAAATAGAGAAAATGGACTACTCGGAGCTGGTGGAGGGGGGTCAGGGTGGCATTAAGCAGCACTGGAGGGGCAAATGCCTCCCCCAGCATATGCGCTGAAAGAGGCCCTGAACACGTAATTAATTTGAAACTTGCGTGGACTGGCGGTGTGGTTGTCAAACAGAGCAATAACATGAAGTACAATAAATCATAAACCACCGCTATAGATTTTGAACCAGACTGAGGATTCGTATTTACAAAAATTGTTGGTATTTGGATAAAAAATGCAAAGATAATGCAAAAACATAAAAATAATTCAACCAAAAAGATTCTAAAATATATCTTCTATAATAAAAAAGACCTTCTTGAGTAAAACTAAAGGTTGCAGATGAAAGTGGAGATTGAAGTTAGTTAATATAATGAGGGGGACTTATTCTGGTGGATAACGGTTGAAAACGTTGGTAGGTGTTGATTTTAATGTTTTCTCACTCCTCAAAAGTTCAAGATTCTATTTTTAACTATGTTTTGGAAAGTTAACGATGCCCTTGAGGATGCATGATTAAGAATTTTATTCAACCAGCCCCAGAATTCGATTTCGGATAGAAAAAAAAGCATATGTGTTATTTCGAATATATTTTTCTAAGAATGCATGCAATCTGATATTGTATTAATCTCAATGATGTGGTACGTCTGCTTGAAGTTTTCTGTACTTTCTTACTCAATATTTATTTAATAGTTTAATAGTATGTATGGGAAAAAAGGCATCTTCACCTAAATTGTGTTCATGAATTTATATGTCATTTTACATGGGAGATTAAAATTTTTTTAGTACAATTGACTTTGGCAATTTAATATAGAATCTTGAACAGATTATAAATTTAATAAACCAGCGAATAATTGTTGGAAACGCTTTCATATGACTAAATACTACTGCCATAGTTAAATAAAAATATAAATATGGGATAAATAAACCAGGACTACAGGATTTATTATAATTTTGTACACTCCTTGTGGTAAACAGTCAAATAGGAATTCAAAATTCAATAATTATTCTACATATGGGGTCATGTGTCTAATATATATGCCTATTTTACTTTTGACATGCATGCACTATAAATAGATATAATATATATATATACACCCGTTTGCAAAAACGTTGGCCGCAGATAGATATATAGATAGATACTCGAAATCTAATTAGAATTGCATATGCTGTGTAATATGATTGAAATCCCATGCAAATGTAATCATATGCAATTCTAATTAGACTTCGAGTATCTATCTATCTGCGGCCAGCGTTTTTGCAATTGGTGTATATATATATATATATATATATATATATATATATATATATATATATATATATATAATAATAGCAAGCATAGCATAGCATAGCATAGCATAGCATAGCAAGCATAGCATAGCATAGCATAGCATAGCATAGCATAGCATAGCATAGCATAGCATAGCATAGCATAGCATAACATGGGATGCCTATATCAGCACAATATTTTTTTCCGATTTGACCATATTTATTTATTTATTTATTTATTTATTATGCTTTACCACTTGAATACAACATACAATATTACAAACACGAACAGCACAAAATTAATACAAACCCATGAATATTCACAATAATCGAGGCAGGGTATTGCTACAGCTCACGCCAATTACAGCAGCCCTTTCAAAACAAATAAAACAAACATCATACAATCTCCACACAATATAAAGTTCCCATGCACTTAGGAAAATCTTCCTCGTGATAGGAGCAGAATAGAATTGTACTCCGAGAGTAAAATGACTGCTCACATCCCACAGGAAGATCCACCTATAAGGAAATTTACGTGTAACAATGCTGGACAAAACGAACACAAGGACACACATTTGAATTAATAGCAGCATGATTTAGAATTAGACAAATTACGGGACGCGTTACAAGACAAACAAACAGACTTCCAAGTTCTAGGATTTTCGGCGTCATATATATATTCAAGGCCGAATGGTAATAGTTATAAAGATCGTTTTTGAATGGACAAAGGCTTATGTTCTTCGTTGTCAGCCCTTTTGGAAGAACATTCCATACTCATGCGCACCTAGAAAAGAATGACTTCTGGAATGTTACAGTCTTGCACTTTAGTGTGATGAACGTCAAGCACGTGGGGTTGGCTGATCGTTACTATCTTTAACTTTTATCATCCCATTGATGCATGCATTTAAAGTAGAACACCAGATCCAAAAACTCGTGCCAATAGCAGAGTGGAATAAGGTCTAACATTTCGAGTCGCTTACTGTAGGTAATGTCGCAGAGTACGCAGATAAATGGTAGATCCAAAATATACTTGCTCGCGCGCCTCTGAATTCTCTCCGTCCGTTTAATCAGTTCCACAGTTTGTGGCGCCCAGACTTAAGATGCATAGCATAGCTTTGAACGTACAAGAGTTAAATACAGAGTACGACGAACCAAGATAGATTTTGTATCAAGTGTGGACCTCCTAACGTATCCGAGCATTCTCGTTGATTGACCACATTGGTCTTCAACATGTTTGGACCAAGTCAAATTGGAAGAAGTCCATACTCCTAAATCACGCTCTTGATCGGTGCTTTCTAGGACGGTATTATGTAGTTTGTAGGGATATTCTATTTTCTGATGTTTTCATATCTATGCACAGTAGCGGGAAAGTTGGGGTTTTCATCAGGATGGGATATTTAATTAATCAGGATGAGAGATTTTTACAGTTGTAATTCAATGAACAGTGGGGTGAGACTTGGGGTGATGCCAGCGTTATTGCTTAGGGAGCGCTGAAACCTAAGTTTAATTAAATTTACATCAACGTAATTTTCAGTGACGAAAATTCACATCAGTCAGTCAATCAGTTCTAGTCAGTAAGTTAGTCATAGCGTAATCTCCGGGGGTCCTTCGAATTATTTTCGTACTTATTTATTGTGCATATTCAGTGATAGGAAATATAGGTTAAAAGCCTAGGGAGAGGTTATGCGTGAATTATACAAATATACCTGTCAGATAATATGCATGAACTGAACAGCGCGCCGCGGTTTATGTACATTACTTTACACTACGAGTGTTTTGCCCGATCCTTTTCAGAAAGTATTAAACTTTTAAATGTTGACATCATAAAGTAACACCTTTCTACGAACCGAAGAAACACATAAACGGTTTATTTTGTTGAAACGTGTTACCGCGAATTGTTCCAACTGCCATGAGCTACAATATAATTCAATAATGAAAAAATCGCGGCAAATGTAATGTGAGTACTTTTGAGTAAAATGAAAAACAATATCAGTTGAAATTTTACTCGATTCGTGATTCAGCTCTTAGTTGTAATTGAACTAGAACTATGTTTCGTCAACTGGCCGCGCTCGTATAATTGATTCCGAGTTATGTTTATTCTGGCACTCGCGATTACTAGATTTTTAGATTTCTAGATTTTTAGAGGTATGGGTACGTAAAAGGTGTGACCACCCTGTCCTAGAGTATCTGCAGGTTGCATGGGTTGTATCAGGACACACGTCCAGTGCTTAACCTCGAAACTTTGCACTATTCGGCTTCGATATCTAGTTCTGCTTATACATTTATTTAATGCATGTGCATTTTTTTTTTTAGTTTAAAAAGAAAGAAAACCGTTTGATCTGGCCACTTTCAACATGTATTCGGAATTCATCTTCTAAAATGCAACTGGTATGTTGCCATTTAGTATCATTTGCTGCCAACAAAGTTGTCACAATCATGTGACGACTTTCATAGGATAGATCTGCATGTTCTAAGTGTGAACCAAACTGAAATTGAAACTAGGTATCCAAGGATAGTTCAAAGTTATATAGATAGTGTTAAGCAACCAGACATTTGTCGCAACATAAACGTTTCGACTTATGCCAGTAAAAATATAAAGAACTAGGTTAAACATTACCCTTAATCAAACAGGAGATTACTCAAAGTACTTGAATTACGTTAGCCCCGATATTGTAATACTAGATTATAATTTTAGTTGCTCATGCAAAGCGGGCGTTATTTTATCAGTTTAGTATTATAGGGTTTGGCAAAAAACACCATGTCTCATCTCTTCGTCAAACAACTGTGACTACATCAACTACATGTATATGATGGCAACAACTGATCCGTCATTTCCAAAGAATAGCCAAAATAGTTGCTTTGGAAATAATGGAAATAAAAACTGCGGTGAATATTATGTCTATGATGTGAATACAAAGCAATATAATTATCAATCAATACTGTATACCACCAAAGGAAAAGGGATGGATGATAAATAAATAAATAAAACAAGTTAAACTGATTTAAAAACGTTACATTTCTGATCATGTACAAAAAATTACTATAAGCGTAAATCAAAGAGTTTACGGAAAGTTTACACTATGACTGACTGACTGTCTGACTCGTCACTTAGGACAAAGAAACTTTGCACTAAAAAAGCAGTCCTACTGACTGTAGACTGTTCACATGCAAGCTGTATTTTCATCAGTGTAATTGGTGAATCTGTTATACTCTTTCCTTGTTCGAGCGGAATGGCTTGAGGGGCGAGGGATACGAAACATATCAATCTCGTTCCCCGAACCTGCGATTTCCTCAGGAACACAGGCTGTGGGATAATTCAGATCGGAAAGCCAAAAATTGCCCCTCGTTAGAAATGCCTCAACTTTTGCAATCTTTTGTCTTTTTGTCATCCAGTTACATTTTCGAACTTCTGAGCAAAGTCAAAATCACTCGTGAATTGGATAGCCAAGTGGTCGAACTAATCGAGAAAGTGATTTCATTTTCCGTTGCAATTGAGTTTATGTAGTAGTTTCCGATCTTGTTTCAACATTTCATTTGTTAAATTGCAAAGGATGTCCAAAGCATTTTAGGCGATTATTGAGTTGGAGCAAGCTCTGTATAAGTCAATATCCCAGTATTGCAGCAAAATAGTGTTAAAATGAGAAATGAAATACATACATGATTTAAGAAATCTTCTTCATTGCAGTTCCAACTGGTGGTGCAAGAAAAAGACAATTTCACTTAAGCAAGTTCGCGGACGCCTTGAAAGTACGTATACAGTAGTCTTTGACATGATAGAAAATTTTATTGGTAGAAATGTGGTGGGGAAAGGGCTCTCAGGCATGTTGATATTTTCTGACGTTTATTGTTGTAATAATTAACAGTTATTCTGCGAACTCGAGTCGTATATGAGCTGATAGCCGACGACCGCCGAGTTGGCTATCGGTAATATACGACGAGCGACGACTGTTTTATTATATACACAAACTTTGTCCCCCTTTTGGTGCATTTGGTGTGCTATTATATCAACTAAAGCTTGGATTCTATTTCACTCAAGTTATTATTACATAATCAGTTATTATTACCCCAGTTATGGTAAAAACCTATTATCTCTAGACATCTTTTCCAAAGTTCAAAAACATTTCTTTTTGTTTTCCCTCGCATTTCAAGTGGAATTGAAAAAACAATTCCTAGATGAGGTGGTAAACAAAAGAGATTTTAAGGTTTGTTATAAAGTGATTCTAATCATCATAATTTCTTTAAGAAATAAACTATTAAAATTGCTTTGTGGTTTTACAATCCTATACAAAACGAGGAATATGTGGCAATTCCGGACTCCAAAGTCAATTTAGCCCGTATTCAAATAGGGAAATTTTTGTGCTGAGAATTTTATCTGAAGCTTTATCAATTCAAATCGTGACTGTAATCTCAAAGTCATATATCATTGTTTATACCATCACTACCACAATAGTTTGATAAACTTCTTCTGAGTCAGGAACAAATGTAGGTACTATTTCACTCATAATCTTTATTTTCAGGGATTAAATGGTCAACAATGATGTGGTCAGCAGGCATCTCGAGCTGTCAATCAAGCCATCGGTCGTGCATTACGTCATAAAGAAGATTATGGAGCCATACTCTTTTGTGACGAGAGGTGTGTTTCTTAAACTTTAACATGGTCCAACAAACTTTGGATGAGAATTACCGAAAACTCTGCCAAATGACCCTGCATATCCGTTCTAATCTGATACCCAGCTTCTGGTCTACGGGTACAGTAGCCTTATCTTGTTCAACGAATTTCCATCGGACTAATCCAGTTGTCAGACTTTGACCTGTTGGGCAAACAAGGTTTTTATTATAAAACCATAGGCAGCCCAATGGCTACCTTAGGATGCCTACCTTAGGATATATATATATATATATATATATATATATATATATATATATATATATATATATATATATATATATATATATATATATATATATATATATACATATATATATATATATATATATATATATATATATATATATATATATATATATACTATATAATGCTTACTTGGCCTGAACACGCGAGTCGCCATTGGGCTGCCTATGATAAAACATGTATACAGCTTGAATTTCTATTGAGCAAAATAAGGCTACCCATACCCGTAGACTGCTTCAGGGTAAATTAAACTTTTAATATTTTGTTGGAGGGAGGTTCCAGTGAAAACGTGACTTTTCTGTCTAATTTTCTTAAATAATGAATGCACTCTGTGTCAGTCAATATTTAAACTGTTATATGATTAGTCCTTGCACCCCCAAACCAGGTCAGATGTGATCCATTCAGGCAAGCGACTTTGTTGAATTGTGTCCCCATTTTCCAAGGTTCTGCCAAGAAAGAACAAAAGCGGAACTGCCAAAATGGATGAAGCCGTATATTTGTGCATATCCGACATTTGAGGACATTCAGAGGGAGTTACGGTATTTTTTTCACACGAGCAACCGAATTAGTGAGTTGTTAAATGAAATATCGTAATAAATACGGAAATAGAGATTCAGTCAAGTCCTAATTTCCCTCTGTTCTAAATCTAATGATATGGGCTACTGTACCGCTACCGCAGGTAGGTGTGTAATGGTACGGAGAGGACAACAATTAAACAAAAAAAAACTACCCCGTATTTTGGTTTTGTGTCTTTAAGATCTGAACACCAAAAATAAACGTTACATCTCCAAGCGCTTTTTAAATATCGATGTTGTCTATATTGTGGAAATACCATCTTTTCATGTCTAATGAACGTGCCGCTCTTAGGCCAGCTGTTCTAAAATGGATGAAGTTATCACCTGGATAGTTTTTTTCGTAGAAGGACCTACTGACCAACTAACCTAGCATGACCAACTGATTAGCCTTACAATTTATTTAAAATGGTCAAATAGATACATATATGTGATATATATTACAAAATTTACTTTTAAAGATTTTAGCTTTTTACCCTTTTTCAGTTCGCCCGAATTTTCGGCTGAACTTTGCCCGAACTTTTTAGTTCTCGAAATTTTCACCCCCCCCCTGTCCCGTACGGCTATGGAGACGAGGCAGGAAAACAGTTACAATTTTCCTATGGCTTTTCCAATTAACAGCTGAGAAAAAATTGGTTCATCTGTAGCCTTTATACTCCTGTCACATGAATCCTGTGCCCAACAGTATATTTTTGTTTTGGATTTCAGCCACTATTGAGGCGAGGCCGATCCACAGATTCAGCCAACGAGCGAATAATCGCGTTGTTCATTAATTTTCAATTCTAAGGTTTTCAATGCTTTCTGCACTATCAGATTGAACAATTGACCGCGTTTGTTTCGCCAGTATATAGAACCGCAGGCAGCATAACCTCGCCGGTTATAGATCGACTGTTATCAACAGTGTTGAATTTTAGTGTTACTAGCCCTTTCTACGCTAGCAGTCACGCTTGCAATCGCCGCTCGCACACATAGCTTAATCACCCGAGTACGAATTTCTTTCGCATTCTTTCCATTAACTACAAGGAACTTTTTGTTTTTTAGCCAGAGAATCGTAAAACCTTCCGCCTCAGAAAGTCTCTTTTATTTGCTGGCGATGACCACGTTCCTTGTAGGATAAGACCATCCTTACGACTTTCAAGCTGTACTAGCTAATTGCGAGTACTTCAGCATAAATATGTTCACTACTTCATTCTGGAAAAAAAATTCTCATTACAACGATTACCACATGCTCTTTTTGTTGATATTGCCGAACGCTGACTCAATGTCTCGCTTGCTCACCAAAACTCGCGTGCGTAAAGGAATTAATTATCCACGTCAACAAAGGTCCGCTCACTTGTCGAAATTTTTCGAGAGGCTCACATTTCGCGAATAGTTCGTTGCAAATTGTTTTCAAAAGCGTTGTTATATTGTGGTTCAATATTCTATATTGAAATTATCGAGAAGTAAGGATAAGAAATTATGTAAGTATATTTTAAATTTACGATTTCGGGTAAAAACACTGTGGTGTACTACATATATTTTTTTTTTTCGCGTAATATTAGGTGGCTTAATATATAAATATAAAGAGAGAAACGTGTTTCCACGTTTTTATATTTGATTTAAGAGTGGAAATCGAAACCATACTAAAATACGGCAGCTTAGCGCAACGAATAAAGTAAAAGCGCGCGCAAATAAAAACGCGCGGGTAACTCCTCAACGTACGTACTACGTCAAATCACAGCTTTGTAATCAGAATTTTTCTGTAACTCCATTACATTTAGGCGTATGAATGGCCTAGAATTGAATTCTGTGTGTCACTCTCTAAACGTGTAAGACCGTGCTTCGATCTTCGTTTTTTGTTTGAAACTTTTTAACATTATTCATGCATTTTTTCTTTCCCGTCTGTCCAGGAATATGAATTCTAATGATTTGATGTCGGATCTCCTTTATGGTATGAATTAGAGTTTCTCTTTTGTGGAATGTTCTGTGATTTAAAGAATGAATTGGAAATGGTGAATTAAAGTAGTACTTTAATAAGCTTATAAAAATTCTAATTTTTACAGGAGGAATCAGAGATATGATTCAGAGAGAGATCACTGAGGTATGATCTATTTTACATGGCGTATAGCTATACATAAGGATGTTTTATTATATTGACACGTGTTTGTCTCCATTTTCTGGAAAATATTCATTTGTCATAAGAAAAATAACGATGATAATAATACGTTATTTTATTATAAAGTATAATAATAAAAGGTATTCCTTGCGTAACGACAAACCATGCAAGCGCTTCTTACCCATTTAGCTATACCCTCATCTTTCAACGCAAGAGGGTTATGTTACGTTTATGTTGAATTTGTTCTAGAGCAGGAGAAAAAATTTAGCAAACTTTCTGATGCCTCCGAGAAGTGTTCTTTTATTTGGTGAAGCTAGGTTACAGACTTTTACCACTTCAAGTCCCCAACATTAATACAAAATATCGTTTTTAGTGCTGGTAGTGTCCGGTGTTCATTTGATTACGTAAACGCGCCTCAAGTCTCGGAGTATTCTGAGGTAAAGAATTTTTTATTATCAATTGAAAAATAAGTTTGCTTTTTTATTAGTTTTATTACGTTTTAAATTCTTAAACAGTTAGGCAATTTTAGGTTGTATTTTGAATTAACGCATTAATATAATTCGTGACTCCAAACAAAGGAAATTACTCCAATCAGGTAGTACGCTATGGTTATGAGATATTGAAATGACACATGTTATTATTTCGAAGGCGCGTCTTTGCTGTTTGAGTTTGAGAAGTCAGTTTTAACTCTCCACTTAATTCGGACATCAGAACTGTTTTAAGAAACATTGAGACTTTGAAACTGATAAAGTCGCTTCTCTCGTATCTCCTATTGCTGTCTTAACATTGCTCGTTCAGCTGAATATGACGCCAATGATGCAGTGTTTTTTGAAATTTACTATTTCAGTTTTTACGCTTTTTGACATGGAGTATTCTATGATTGGTAAGATTTTTTTCTCTACGATTTCAGTCTTTAAAGAGCCTAGTTGGATGGTTTTTTGAACCGTTTTTCGAACAACATTTAGATTTTAGGTTCGCAAGGCATCTAAATGAATATGAACATTGTTTATCTTCAGAAGCTTCAAGCTTTATATTGAAGACTGGCACGTGCAAAGGACGCCGGAGTTAACGCCAGAACAGGCGTCTTGTTAAAATGTATGTTTGTTTGAAAAATTATAAAAATGAAATGATGATCTGCTCTGAAGTAATTAGTCATGCCGACTCATGCAGAGCCTGAGCAGAAATTTCTCTAAACTTCCCAGTAATGCACTAAAACACTTATATTGATTAGGTACAGGTACTGGTTTTCATATAATATACATAATTCCCAAAAAAATTGGAATAATGATACCCACATTCACTTGCATGTTGTTTACAGGTTGTAGCAATTACTGTTTTCAAAGCAAAATATGACAAAACTCTTTTATCTTATTAGGCTCAATTACATCATGTGCTATTTAAAGTAGAATAATTATGTTTTGTTGAACATTTATCAGTTATAACAGGACCAAATATCGGCCGATTTGGAAATGATTGAGAAATGTAGTAAACCTGAGAGTCAAAGGCCAAGTACTGTAGCTTTATGATTTGCAGAAGAATTACACTCCACTCCTTTATAAATATTGGAATATGTCATATATTTTTATTAAACTTATACAATCTCATTATTCTCATATGTAAATTAAAAACGTTTATGCATATGAAAACTATACCTTTCGCAAACTCGACGTCTAGTGCTTTTTGCGTCACGCTTTTTTTTGAATTTTCTTTAAATGAACCTAGATTCTTACAGACTCAATAGTGAAACATTTTGCCTTCCGCGGACATCTTTAAAACAACACAGGCCTGGCAACAGAACTCTCAGTTAAGACAAAGGTCCAATGATCTGAAAATCACTGGATAACTCATGTTTATGACATAAATGTCTTTACTCAGTTGCGACCTCATTAGTTATTTGTTGGTACAGTTAAAGCTAAGAGGGGCAAATACAGACTAATTTTCATCCAGTTCAAATTCGAAGAAAACAATTAATAACCAAGAGCAAAATAATTAATGTTTCATTTTAAAACTCCAGGAACAACAATAAGAAAAAAAGACATAAGAAAAAGAATGAAACGAAGAAGTGGAGTAAAAAGTCTGCCAAAGCTTGAGCTACAACTGGGATGTAGATAAATCCGATTACATACACATTTCAAATACTAGTATATTTCGCGCTATTACACATTGCGATGACGAAAAATAATAAAAAAAACAAAACAAAAACCTAGGCGAATTTTCAACTCCGTCAATGACGCCGGAGTAATAAAATTACTTTAAGGCTAACTTAAAGGCTGAATTACGTAATTTTTACAGTTAATCAATCATTAAAATTATAGCTATATAACTATTGCTAAGAAAAATTAAGATTATTGATATAAGTTAATGAAATAATTTCATTTATAAAATAAAATCGAAAAGAGAGGCTAACTATTGAGTTTAATTCAGGTATAATATAACTATATAGCTCTTCTCCAGCCGTTCCAAATTGTTTTTCAAGTATTGAGGTAGCGCATTGTAAAAAACCGGGACATAGTCCATGACTGATCTAATGCATGGTATGTACAAGGAAGCCAGGGCTTTACACGGAACACTTGCGCGTTTAAGTTGCTCAAGTAAATCACCAGTAAATAGCGTATTTTATTAACCTTTTTGACGACTTTGTCTATGTGAGGTTTCCATGTTAAAGTATTATTAATTGTAAGACCCAAGAGTTTGATTTTATTAACAACTTCTAACTCTTTTCCATTGAATACAATTGGATCGAAAGGTCTCTGATATCCAATTGATGACGCTATATGCTAATTCTAACTCTGATAGTTTTTGGATCAAAATTGAACAATTGACAATATCAAATGCTTTTCGGTAATCGAAGGGATTGTTCTTACAACGGCGCCATTACCGTCAGTGGTGGTGGACCAGCGATGGATCATGCTGATTAATACAATAGTAGTGGAACTTCTATATAGGAACTGCACCATACTGATTTGGGTCGATGACTTTCAAGATTGCTGCTTTCACATAATCAACGACAATAAATTCCACAGCGACTTTAGAGATACCATGCAGCGGTAAGTGAAATAGGTCTTAAATCTTTTTGGATCTTTTACAATTTTTGTGTTTGGCAAGGGTGTAATATTGGCCATTTTCCAAGTGGTAGGAACACGTTGCTCTCAGTATGAGGTGTTGAGGATAATTGAGATTGCAAGGGCTGGGATATATGAATAGTCTTTAATAGGCTTTGATATGTTTAGAAAAGTTGCCATTTCCTCCAACGGAAATTTTGGTAACGGACATTCTAGTCTAAAATGTTTTATTCATTTCATTTGTTTGATCTCTTGGTGTAAGGTTGGAAAACGTTTCAACATTGGCTAAACTTATCAGTTTCCGTTTGGTTACAAGGTTTGAGATACGTTTAATTTCAGACCACCATTTCTTCGGGTTTTTTTCCTTTCAACTTATGCATATTTAGTTGATATTTCGCTCTACATTATTTTCGCTCCCTAGCTGTTAACTAAATCCCTGTACTTTAAATATCGCCGATTTAATTCCAGGAGTAGCAAAGGCTTGTTGTCTTTTCTTAATGAGCGATTTCAATTTATTGTTCATCCATGGTGCATCTGTGGCGGAGACCGTTTGATTTCTTTACTTGGCATCGAAAATTCAAGGCCGGTAAAAACCACGTTGTAAAACTGATGTATTCCACATCTCTTCACAGTTGATCTGATTGGAGGTTGGGAATAATTGATTGCCATTTTATAGAACTTAAATATCTACCAAATTCAGCTCTGCCAGATTGACGATAGTCTCGTTTTGTCATAACAATCTTCTTATTTAGTTTGGGACTTTTGACACATGAAGTCATGAACGGGGCTAATTGCCTCTTTTGCCTTCCTCTGGGCGGCCTGGTCAGTCATATATTATGCTGTACCAGTCTTCTATCGCGCCCTTCCGAGATATTTAATGAATGACCTTGTATTTTTGGAAAAAAGAGCGATAGCAATTTTAAAGCCAGGAGTGGATTATGGTTCAGCTTGTGAAACTTTGAATGTAAGACAAATGGAAGAATATCATAACCTTTTATGCGAGAATTTGTTCAAGAATATAGTCAAAGATCCGGAGCATAAACTTCATAATTTGATCCCAACGTTACATCAACCGCATCATGACCTCAGAAATGAACGTAAATTTAACATACCACACTTTCATACTGATCGTGCCAAGAATTCTTTTATACTTAAGATGGCAGCTAAAACGTAACTCTATATTCTATAAAACTCTATATACGGTTTGAATACTGGAATGGATCTGAATTTGTTTCAAACCTTCTTTACTTGAAAGATTTTCCGTGAAATAGAGAAATGGGCTACTCCGGGTTGGTGGAGGGGGGTCAGGGTGGCATTAAGCTGCACTGGATGGGGAAATGCCTCCCCCAGCATGTGCGCTGAAAAAGGCCCTGAACACGTAATTATAATAGGTGGTCTTCCACCCAGAATTTGAAATAAAAATTAGAAATTAGGAATTTTTGAAAGCTACATTTTTAAATTCCCTGATTTATAAGCTCTTTTGATGTATTGTTCACCCACTAAATCTAAGTAAATGTAATATTTGGCGATTTAGTGAGAGAATGTAAGATTTTTCCCCTTGACAACGGCCTTAGCAACGCATTGTTGTCCTAAAAAATCCTGATTGGTTTGCTTTGAAGCGATATATTTGCATTTATTTACTTGCTTCCCTCCCCCAGTTAGTTAGCTATTTGGTGTGCGATTATATGCTGCTGACATGAAGTATAGGCCATGAAACCACGAGTTATCTTCCGGCAGACAATCAAAGCTTTGAGCTTCACAAACACAACGACTAAAAATCCAAACAAAAAGTTCTTCTTTATCGACGTTTTCTCATTTTTGTGACGATGGGGAGAAAGAAATCTTCTGGATACAGTAAAAAGCGTAAATTTTCTGGTAACCAGTTTACAACTGCAGCAAAAAAGCCGAAGATTCCCGATCAAAGTGAGACGACCAAATCGAATACGTCTGCTTCTGCTCAAAAATTTCCGCAACGATTTCGACCGCACACACAGAAACGAAAGAGGGGAGTGTTTCTGGCTTTCGTTTAGTCGATCTGGAAATTTTAAAAGGCACACTTGAGCTCTTGCCGTGTTCAAATTGTCTACAATTTAGCCTTCAATTTCTCGAGGATCCACACAAGCGGATGGGATGTGCTTCATATCTGTATTTGAGGTGTTCTTCCTGTGAGTGGACAAATGATTCTACACCTCGAAACTTACTAATAACTTCTATGAAGTGAACAGAAGGATGTATATGCCATGAGATCTATTGGTTGTGGACGTGCTGGAGCTAAGCGATTTTGTGGACTTATGAACATGCCACCACCACCAAGACCTACTCCATATGCTTTGCACAACAAAGCTCTTCTCCAGAGTGCTAAGACTGTGTATGCAAAAACAGTAGTAGATGCTTCTAAAGAATCCATGACCTGAAACAAACAGCGTCAAATGAAGTTGTGGATTGTGCAGTGTCGTGTGATGGGACTTGGCAGAGGAGAGGATTTTCATCACTTAATGGTTGCGTCGCCACAATCTCCATGGATACGGGGAAAATTCTAGATGTGGAAACCATAAGCAAAGTGTGCCATACCTGTAAGAAGCTCAACAAGAAGCCACAGACATCTGAAACTGCATCTTTGAAAGCTGAACATGAGCCAAAGTGCAAGGCAAACTATGAAGGATCTGCACCTGCAATGGAACCAGAAGGTGCTTTGAGAATTTTTAATCGGTCGGTGGAGAGCAACAAGCTTCGTTATTCAGAATTTACGGTGATGGAGATAGCAAGAGTTATGCTGCTGTGAAGGATGTGTGAGGAAGACAATGTAACAGTCACTAAAAAGGAATGTGTGGGACATGTACAAAAAAGGGTTGGAACAGCACTGCGAAAGTTGAAGAAAGAGAACAAAGGTTTGGAAGAAAAGGTCGTTTAACGGGCCATGATTGAAAATTACAATTATTATGGGATAGCCATTCGAACTAATTGTAAGACATAGAATCCTGAAGAAAGCAATATTGCTGCTCTGTGTCATTGTGCTTCATCTGGTAAGATGATTACCATATCCATTGCCCAGATGGTAAAGATAGCTGGTGTGCTTTAGCGGGATAAGGCTAATGCCACAAAGGAGTACAAGCATGGTGCTGGCCTCCCAAGCAAGTCATGGCCATGTTAAACCAATATTTGACAGACTAAGTGAGTCCAGTCTGCTGCAAAGATGCCTTGATGGAAAACTCAAAATCAAAATGAGTCATTCAATGCCATGATTTGGAATCGTGTCCCAAAAGAGTGTTCGTTGGATCGGATGTGTTTCGTTGGGTGTTTATGATGCTGCTGCCCATTTCAACACTGGTGCATCTGCTGCAATTGAGCTGCTGAAGGATATGGGCCTTGCATCTGGCAAGTTTGTTCAGAGGAGTGCTTGAATTCTGACAACTGCGTGTACGGAAAGGAATTACAAATGTCAAGACAAGAATAAGAAACGGCGGAAGGTGCTACGGGGAGAAAGAAGAAAGGGGACAAATTAGTCGCAAAAGAAGGAGAAACCTATGCATCTGGTGCAATTTTGACTTAAATTAGTTTATTGACTTGGTAATGTTAATACTTGTATTTCTTGATTTGTATTCAATTTATTCTCAGTCTCTTTATGCTCGTTTTCTCAATAGCATTTTCCGCCATCCAGAATCTTAAAAGGATACTCAAAAACTATTTAATGAATGACCTGAAAGTTTTTGTGGTAAGTAGATATGTTTTCTTGTTCCTGAACCTAAAATTGCATATATATTTTTAATAGGGCACAAATAACTGGATTTGATGCACTCTACTGCATTGTAAAATTGATATCTGCTGTTTCTTAATGAATATTTAAATCTTGGAAGGGTTTTTAGGTTCATCCCCTAGATTGGTCTTAGTGAATACAGAATAGATTTATTTGTTTTTCTAGCCCTCTTGCTTCTCTTACTTTTTGAAAATGGAGACTAAAATCACAGTTGGGGGTCATTTTCTTGGTTGCCATGGATATGGTTCAACAACTATGTTGTTGTCATCATACCAGTACCTCTTTGGTTCATGCATAAGTAGTTGAGTTGAAGCTAATTTATTGATAATTGAATCAGGTGGAGACCACCTTATTAACTTGCGTGGACTGGCGGTGTGGTTATCAAACACAGCTATGACGTTTCACTCATAACCACCGCTATAGATTTTGAACCGACTGAGGATTCGTATTTACAAAAATTGTTGGTATTGGATGAAAATGCAAAGAAAATGCAAACATAAATAATTCAACCAAAAAGATTCTAAATAATATTCTATCATAAAAAATACCTTCTTGAGTTAAAACTAAAGGTTGCAGAAAGTGGGATTGGAGTTGGATAATTATGATAAAGAGGGGACTTAATTATTCTGGTGGATAACGGTTGAAAACCTTGGTAGGTGTTGATTTTAATGTTTTCTCACTCCTCAAAAGTTCAAGATTCCATTTTTAACTTGATTTGGAAAGTTACGATGCCCTTTAGGATGCATGATTAAGATTTTATTCAACCGGCCCCTGAATTCGATTTCGAATAGAAAAAAAAGCCGCATATGTGTTATTTCGAATATATTTTTCTAAGAATGCAATCTGATATTGTATTAATCTCAATGATGTGGTAGTCTGCTTGAAGTTTTCTGTACTTTCTTACTCAATTTCATTTAATAGTTTAATAGTATATATGGGAAAAAAGGCATCTTCACCTAAATTGTGTTCATGAATTTATATGTCATTTTACATAGGAGATTAAAATTTTTTTAGTGCAATAGACTTTGGCATTTAATATAGATCTTGAACAGATTATGAATTTAATAAAACCAGCAAATAATTGTTGAAAACTGCAATAGTTAAACAAATATATAAATATGGGATAAATAAACCAGGACTACAGGATTTATTATAATTTTGTACACTCCTTGTGGTAACACTCAAATATGAATTCAAATTCATAATTATTCTACATATGTGGTCATGTGTCTGATATATATGCCTATTTTACTATTTGACATGCACAATATATAAATATTATATATATATATATTATTATATATAATTATTATATATATATAACTAATTTATACGGTTGCCTGTTGATTGCTTGTTGCATAAAACTTGAAGTAGCATTAAAAATTGTAATGAAAACATTAAAATAAATGCTCTACAAAATTGTCTTGTATTGAGCACTTTCCATTCTTGAAATTATAATTATTTACATGTATATTATTATATATATATATATTATATAATATATTATATATATATATATATATATATATATATATATATATATGAAGGTGTTTGAGGTATCATGTCTGGTGTATTATTGATGGTTAACAGTTCTTCTTCAGACATTAAATTTTAATAAACTATACAGGGTGTATCAAAAAAATGTCCCAAATGTAAAATTTCCGTTTTGCAGGATATTTTGCAGAATTTGGCAAATTTTTGTGTTCCTAGAGATAGTTAAGACTTATCTGGTATACCTAGGCCAAGTTTGGTTTTTCATTAACAAAATTATATTACCGGGGGGGGTGGTTCCTTTCCACTGATATTGAGAGGGCTTGCGCGCGAAAATGTAAGCTGAAATTGAGATTATTTAGCTGTCTAAAAGTAGGAAACTTTTTAATAAACTGTCAAAGTTTCAGGAAATAATGCAAACTGGGAGCAACGCGCGACCCCTAAAGGTGACAAATATTTCATTGCGCGCAGTGGATTGAATGCATGGTTGATTTTAGCGTGACCGATCTCATGCAAGGCTGGGCAAATGAATAAATTAAAGCGAGAAACTGAACAAGAAGACGAAGCGTTTATAATAAGATTCTTATTCTTGATGTTAATCTTCAACATTTCCACCATTTCTTTCTAAGCAACTGCGGCTCGTCTGAGCATGGTAAACACTGAACGGCGAACCACATTTGTCTGTCCTGCCTCAAATTATCCATTTCGTTCGAAATTCTTTCTTGCAAATCGCCTATGCTACCACCGGCAAATCTAGGCGAATGGACAGACAAATGGTTCGCTGTTCAGTGTTTAGTATGCTCAGACAAGCAGCAGTTTGCTTAGAATAAAATGGTGGACGCTGAGGATTAACATCACGAATAAATCGCTTTGTTTTTGTGTTCAGTTTCTCGCTTTAATTTATTCATTTGCCCAGCCTTACATGAGATTGGTCACACTAAAATCAACGATGCATTTAATCCACTGCGCGCAATGAAATATTTGTCACCTTTAGGGGTCGCGCGTTGCTCCCAGTATGCATTATTTTTCCTGAAACTTTGACAGTTTATTAAGAAGCTTTCCTACTTTTAGACAGCTAATAATATCTCAATTTCAGCTTCACATTTTTGCGCGCAAGCCCTCTCAAAATCAGTGGAAAGGCCCCCCCCCCCGGTGGTTCCTTTCATGAATTGTGTTCATGAATTTATTTATGAACGTATTTTGACAATTCAGTGCTGTTCTCGTATCTGATGTCGTTAAATGTGAATTACAATAATAATACTGTTAATTGTGAATTACAATAAACAGTTTTTACTTAACAAACGCTGTGAGCTTTTCACAAATGCGTGCACGCACGCAAATTCGTCGCGGGATATTTCAAACGTTGAAACGCGTCAACAAACTAATAGCTCGCGCAATTTAACCGTGTTTTCATTAGTACGTTGCCTGATGATTGCTTAAGTGCATGAAACTTAAAGTAGCAACTAATTAAAAGAATTGTATTTATAATTGTTATATATATATATTTATTATTTATATATATATATATATATATATATATATATATATATATATATATATATATATATATATATATATATATATATGAAGGTGTTTGAGGTATCATGTCTGGTGTATTATTGAATGGTTAACAGTTCTTCTTCAGACATTAAATTTTAATAAAACTATATATTAAAAATGTCCAAACGTATATATATATATATATATTCTATAGATTAATATTCAAAGTCTAATTAGAGATAAAATATTCAAATTTTAATTAGAATTGCATATGATTACATTTGCATGGGATTTCATTCATATTACACAACATATGCAATTCTAATTAGATTTTGAGTATCTATCTATATATCTATCTGCGGCCAACGTTTTTGCAAATGGGTATATATATATATAATATAATATATATAATATATATATATATAATATATATAATATATATAATATATATAAATATAGATATATATATATAGATATATATATACAGTCGTTATCAAAAAGGTTGTCATATTGAAATATATATAAATACGTAAATATCAGTCACGTGATTTTACTGCATACGTTAATTTTATGGGAAATCCGTGAAAATCTTTGTTAAAAATTTCATAAATATAATAGTAAGGTTAACAATATTGATAATAATAAAGAAACAAGACAAAAATGAGCGAAATAAACAATGTTTAATGCTCACGTGATTGATATATATATTTGTATATATATATTGATAGGGACAACCTTTTTGATAACGACTGTATATATATATATATATATATATATATATATATATATATATATATATATATATATCCAAAGAATTAACTGTAACGAAGAGTTCACAGAACTTGACAATGGTTGAAGAGCGCTCAATACCATTACCGGCAGAGGAAAGATATATTTATCTATTAAAAGACTAGCTTAGCTACCCGGAGTTTCACGCTATAAAGCGATCATCAGGCTAATGGCAGGTCTTGTTGCTATTCTCTATATATACATCGTGAAATAAGGTATCGGGTCACGTGTCTACATCGAGTGAAAAGTTCCGAGCGTTTGTTCAGCAGTGATTTAGTTTTGCGTTTCATTACGTATAGCTTCTCTTCAAGGCAGAGGTTGCATCTTCTTGAGCCGGCTTTGTAGGCTGGGACGGTTTTCAGGAGGGCCCATGTTATATGATCTGGCCAATTTCAACATGTATTCGGAATTCATCTTCTAAAATGCAACTGGTATGTTGTTAGTATCATTTGCTGCAAACAAATATTTATTGTGACGACTTTCATAGGATGGATCTGCATGTTCTAAGTGTGAACCAAACTAAAAGTGAAACTATAGGTGTCCAAGGATAGTTCAAAGTTATATAGATAGTGCTAAGCAACCAGACATTTGTCCCAACATAAACGTTTTAACTTATGCCAGTAAAAATATAAAGAACTAGGTTAAACATTACCCTTAATCAAATGGGAGATTACTCAAAGTACTTGAATTACGTTAGCCCCGATATTGTAATACTAGATTATAATTTTAGTTGCTCATGCAAAGCGGGCGTTATTTTATCAGTTTAGTATTATAGGGTTTGGCAAAAAACACCATGTCTCATCTCTTCGTCAAACAACTGTGACTACATCAACTACATGTATATGATGGCAACAACTGATCCGTCATTTCCAAAGAATAGCCAAAATAGTTGCGTTGTAAATAATGGAAATAAAAACCGCGGTGAATATTATGTCTATGATGTGAATACAAAGCAATATAATTATCAATCAATACTGTATACCACCAAAGGAAAAGGGATGGATGATAAATAAAAAAATAAAACAAGTTAAACTGATTTAAAAACGTTACATTTCTGATCATGTACAAAAAATTACTATAAGCGTAAATCAAACTACCCCCGGAAAGTTTACACTATGAATGACTGACTGATTGTCTGACTCGTCTGAATTTTCGCCACTTAGGACAAAGAAACTTTGCCCTAAAAAAGCAGTCCCCTCGACTGTTCACACGCAAGCTTTCAACAGGCCGGAACAAGACTAAATTTGCAAGACTGTTGCAGTAAATTTGCATAGGTTGTTCCTGATGGGATGCTGGTGTTTTCCCCGTCCTATGGGACCCTTCATACAACACTGGAACATTGGCAAGCATACCTATAGATTTAACGATGGTGTAGTTTCTGATACGCGGACGAATTAACAGACGAATTAAAAATATTTTCCCAAGTTCGTCCAGACGAATTGTTCGTCTCTAACACTAATGTGATTTTTATACAGATTAATCTTACTGGACCTTTTGTTAGTTCTTCCTTAGCCTTAGGTCGAAATTCCACCGCCTCGTTTGTTGACGAAACTGATAGGAACGATGTTTCATATCTTAGTCCGTTACGTTAATTCACAATGATTATTCTTTGTTTTGTAAGAGTTCTGGTCTATGGACTTGAGACAAGAAAACTTTTTTTGTTGAGCCCAGACGGAAAAGGGAATTTACAGAGTTAGGTTCTCTTTCCATGCAGCGAAATCTTAAAACTAGGCTTTTTAACGATATAGTTAAACAGTTCATCTGTACGTTTTTACCGGCCACGACGAAAAACGGGTCATTTTGATCTGTAGGTTATGTTCAACTAAATTATTCTGAATGAACAGGCTGATTGAGGTTTATCTTAGGATTTATGGTCTGTTTTAGGCAATGGAAGGATTTTATGAAAAAGTCTGCAATCCAGAGAACAAGGGTGCTGTGTTTCTTGCCGTTTGCCTAGGAAAGGTATGGTGTTTACCGCACTTTTCCAACGTATTAATACCAAAGTCATTAAACACAGAAAGTTAAGACAGCTTGTCAGGTTTAAAACTTTGTACAGTAATAAGCTCTTGGTCTTTTTGATCTGCTGAAATCTTGTCAGATTTGGTGGAAACAGGTAGTAATTTCATGTCCAGAGTCAACGAATATAATCCTTGATTCTAACCCTCTATTATAAATAGTTGGGTAAGAGTTAGGGTGAGGTTGGAAATTAAAAGTTAGGATTAATTTCGTAGAGCTTGGACATGAAACGAGCTATGGACATGAAACTATGATCGAAACATACAAGTCAAACACATCCTGATAGCAGATCGTAAAAAGAATTCATACAAGCCTCAGATGTTTTACAAGAAACTCGTGTGTTTCTCACGTTTAGTTCAGCGAAGGTGTTGACTTCAGTGATATCAACGGTCGTGCTGTCGTCACAACTGGTTTACCTTATCCACCGGATTTTGATCCAAAGGTTTGGTTTTCGATTAACAACCTAGCTAATGCTGTTTTAATATTCGCAAAAATAAATTGGGAAATGAGTCTTTTGATTATTGTTCAGTCGATAATAGGAATACGTTGGGATTTGTGGTTACTCAAGTTTGATTTATTAATAATATGGCTTTTCAAGATCTCTACTCTGATTGGTTGGTCATGAAACACATATCCGTCGGTCAATAATCAGTTATTATTACCCCAGTTATGGTAAAAATCTATTATCTCTAGACATCTTTTCCAAAGTTCAAAAACATTTTTTTTGTTTTCCCTCGCATTTCAGGTGGAATTGAAAAACAATTCCTAGATGAGGTGGTAAACAAAAAAGAGATTTTAAGGTTGGTTATAAAGTGGTTCTAATCATTTTTTTTAAGAAATAAACTTTAAAATTGCTTTGTGGTTTTACAATCCTATACGAAACCAGGAATATGTGGCAATTCCAGACTCAAAAGTCAATTTAGCCCGTATTCAAATAGGGAAACTTTTGTGCTGAGAATTTTATCTGAAGCTCTGTCAATTCAAATCGTGACTGTAATCTCAAAGTCATATATCATTGTTTATACCATCACTACCACAATAGTTTGATAAACTTCTTCTGAGTCAGAAACAAATGTAGGTACTATTTCACTCATAATCTTGTATTTCCAGGGATTAAATGGTCAACAGTGGTATGGTCAGCAGGCATCTCGAGCTGTCAATCAAGCCATCGGTCGTGCATTACGTCATAAAGAAGATTATGGAACCATACTCTTTTGTTGCCAGAGGTGTGTTTCTTAAACTTTAACATGGTCCAACAAATTTTGGATGAGAATTACTGAAAACTCTGCCAAATGACCCTGCATATCCGTTCTAATCTGATACCCAGCTTCTGGTCTACGGTGTTCAATTATGTCTCGAACAATAATACCCTATAATGTCAATACACTTAGTTTATATACATCCTGACGTCATTAGTTAATATTAGTAATAAGTAATATTAGTGAGTTACTATTTGTTATATCACACTACATCTCCCTTTTCTTCGATTTGTCAACATAATGTCAACGACTGTATTGTTCTGTCTTTATAGCTAATGCCATACGGTACTTAGTTATTCTAGTCCCAGATTCTCTCTGGCCTTTAAAGAAAGTGTTTTTATTCTTTTCGGTCTGTTGTTCGTATTCGTATTAGGGGGTCTTCCTGTTTCTCTTGTTTCTTGTCGACTTGCTGAATTATGGTGTGATTTGGAATACTACGTAGATGTGCTCTGTTCCTTCTTATAACCGTCATAGGGGTGTCAACCAAATATGATCTTGGTTTGTTGGATGTTTTGATTACTGTTCCTGTGCAGTTCATATCTGTCACATAAACTGTTGTTCCTGATGTCAAAGGCTTCATGGTTCGAGCATTATGGCGATTATCAAAATTCTTCTTCTGTTTCAATCTATATTCTTCTTCCTTTGCTTTAAAAAGTTCCTGGTTTGGTAGCTGCGGTGTGAGCTGTTGTGTCATTATTGGTATTGTTGATTTTATCTTTCTCCCCATGAGGAGTTCCGCTGGCGAATATCCACTTGCTAATGGTGTTGATCTATATGCTAACATTGCTTTTGCGGGATCTTTTTCTTTCTTCAAGATATTTTTCACTGTCCTTACTGCCCGTTCTACCTCTCCATTCGCTTGAGGATAGCGAGGACTACTGGTACTATGCTTGAATCCCCATTCTTTTGCAAACTGGGCGAACTCGTCACTGTGGTATTGGGGCCCATTGTCGGAACGTACTTCGTCCGGAATCCCGTGCCTGGCGAAGATGGCTTTTAAAGCTTGTATTATCTTTGTTGAACTTGTATCTTTGGTTAGTGCCACAACTTCAACATATCGAGAATAATAATCTACCACTAGTAGATAGGTCACCTTTTCTAGAATAAACAAGTCTGTTGCGATCAGTTGCCATGGTCTTGCTGGGAGTGGCGTTGGGATCAACGGTTCTGCATGCTGTTGTCTGTGCTTGCTGCAAGGTGTACAATTTTCAACCATAGTTTTGATTTGTGCACTAAGTCCTGGCCACCAAACGGATATCTTGGCTCGTTCTCTGCATTTGTTAATCCCTTGGTGACCTTGGTGTATTTGGGCAAGGGTTTGGCGTTGAAGATTGGATGGAATAACTAGTCTTGTTCCTTTTAGTAATAACCCGTCAACAATTGTGAGTTCTCCTTGTACTGACCAGTATGGTTTTACTGCCCGGGTGACATGATCCTTGTCTGGCCATTGATCCATGCAGTACTTCTTCACTTCTTTGCATACCTCATCCTCATCTTGAGCTTGTTGTATTTGTTTCAATCTTGGATTTGATGCCGGGAGTGCTTCCATTACACTGGAGTGTAGGTATTCATTTCCTGTTCTGCTATCGTTGGTTGAGCTGTGCCCTCAGGTATTTTTCTTGACAAAGTGTCAGCTGTGTAGCGTAGTTTTCCAGGTACGTGTCGGACTTCCTTGATGTGAAATCTCATGAGTCTCATCTTATAGCGTTGTAGCCTTGGAGGTAGTTTGTCGACCGTGTGTTGGGTTAGCAGGGGAACCAGTGGTTTATGGTTAGTTTCTATTATTATCGCCTTTTTAATTATGTAGTTGCTTGACCGCTCACATGCCCAAGTAACCGCCAGAGCCTCTTTTTCTGTTGCGCATACTTAGTCTCAGTTGCTGTCATCGATCTTGAAATGAATGATACAGGTTTCCAGTTACCCGGCTCTTCTTCTTGTAGAACTACCGCTCCTAGGCCATATGACGAAGCATCAGCTGCTATTTTTGTTTCTTTCTTGGGGTCATACAAGGTCAGAACTGGTGCTGATGACAGGGTTTTCTTGATTTTGTCAAAGGCATTTTGTTGTGGAGGTCCCCATGTTCATGCGATATTTTTGACCAGCAGCTCGCGAATGGGTTTTGTCATGACGGCGAGATTGGTGGTAAATTTGCTGAATTGATTCACCATGCCAAGGAAGGAACGGACTTCATGTATGTTGGTTGGTGGTGGCATTTTCAGGATTGCTTGTATTTTCTGGGTCTGGTTTTATGCCGTCAGATCCAACAATCTGACCTAAAAATTTCACGCTGGGGACGTTGAATACACACTTTTCAGGATTAAGGGTGACGTTGGCATCGCCGAGTCGTTGGAGTACCTTTTCCAATCTTTGGTCGTGCTCCTCTTGTGTTGTACCATATATTAGAACATCATCAATGTTGCATTCGACACCTTCTAAACCTTCGAGGATTTGAGACATACACTTCTGAAACTTTTCAGAGCCTGAGCTTATTCCAAAGGGAAGAACGTTAAAGCAATATCGTCCCCATGGGGTGATGAACGTTGTGAGAGGTCTTGCTTGTTCTGACAGTCTAATTTGCCCGAATCCCGAGTTCGCATCTAATTTTGAGAAATGCCGAGCACCAGCAAGGTTTGCAAATGTTGTTTCGGGTATTGGTAGTGGGTGGTTTTCGCGTTGTACGTACTGGTTGGAGCTTCGTGAGATCTACACATATCCGAACCTTTCCATTGCTTTTTGGTGTTACCACCATCGGGGCGCACCATTCAGTCGGATCTTCAATTCGCGATATCACTCCGTTTTGTTCCATTCTTTTTATTTCTCGTTGAGTTTCTTTGCGGAGTGGAATCGGTACTTGTCGTGGTACTGTGATGGCAAACGGGATTGCATCTTGAGTGATTTTGATATCGTATTCTAGGTTTTTAATTTGTCCGAGACCAGTGAAGAGATTGGGATGCTTTTCTCTTATGGTTTTTTCTGTTTCAACCTTGTTTAGTACATCCACGTTGACTTGATTGATTAGCTTCAGATTCTGGGATGCTTGCCTTCCGAGTAGTGGTCTTTCTAAGCCTTTCACGACAAATATTTCTTCTGTCGTTGTCTGGTCCTCGTGTCGGAGCTGCGATGCGAATGTTCCAATACAGTTCAGCTTGTGCTTACATGGACCCATTAGGACTTTTCTAGTCGAGTCGAGCTTTAGAGGTAGTTTTCGTTGTTGAAATGTTCTTAATGGTATCACTGTGACATCAACGCCACTGTCGATTTTGAATCTGATGTTTTCTTCATTTACTTTGATGTCTGCAGTCCACGGTTTACTGCTAGTGTTGCCGACAGTGTCTAGGAGTAATATTTCACCCAAGAAATATGCCTCATCTTCTGACAAATTCTCCTCCCTGTTTTCTTGCCTGAAATTTAATTCGTTTATTTCTTGCTTTCGGAATTGTTGGCCCGTTTGGCTTCGACATGCCTTTGCCCATATGTCCCTTCTTTGAACAATTATGACATATGGACTCACTTGCTGGGCACAATTGCCTGGAGTGTGGTGTTCCGAGACACCGTGAACATTTGGGCTTGTAAACTTTGCTGTGTTTACTAGTACTCTGAGTAAACTGACCTTCACGGGAACGTTGTTGCTATCTATTCTTAGATATGTTGTCGATATTGTGCTCGTTACTTCCTGTGACTTTTTCTCCGTGAATAACACTTTGTTGCTTTTTGATTTCCTCGCTTTGTCTTGCTTGAGACATAGCTTTCTCTAGAGTTAGATTTGGATCTAATTGTAACTTCTCCGATAGTTTTTTGTTTTGCAGTCCAACTACGATACGATCTCGCATCAATTGATCTTTCAGTACCCCAAATTCACAGTACTTGGCGACGCAATGTAAGTCGGTAATGAAGCTTTCCACGGGTTCGTTTTCGTCTTGAGCTCGAACATTAAATTTCGCTCTTTCGAAAATCACATTTCGTTTAGTGATGAAGTGATTTTCGAACTTGTTTCGAACTGTTTCGTAGCTTTTTTGAGCTGAGGCCAAACGATGTGATTATATCGTCTGCCTCATCGCCCATAGTGTAGATAAGCGCATTGACTTGTTTCTCTTCGTCTTTCTTGTCGAGTTCTGTAGCAATTCTAAACCGCTCAAATCGGCGAATCCATCGGGTCCATTCCGACGATTGAAAGCTAAACTTTGACGGCGGTGTTATTTGATACGTTGTAAAACTTCGCACAATATTTTCTTCGTCGTTGTTGCTTGATTCTGCCATATTTCTAAATAGCTAATTTTTTATATATCCCAGCGCTGCCACCATGTGCAATTATGTCTCGAACAATAATACCCTATAATGTCAATACACTTAGTTTATATACATCCTGACGTCATTAGTTAATATTAGTAATAAGTAATATTAGTGAGTTACTATTTGTTATATCACAATACATACGGGTACAGTCGCCTTATTTTGTTCAACGAATTTCAATCGGACATCACATTTAAAATTCATTTCCAGTAGTCAGACTTTGATCTGTTGGGGCAAACAAGATTTTTATTGTAAAACATGTAAGCAGGTTGAATTTCTATTGAGCAAAATAAGGCTATACCCATACCCGTAGACTGCTTCAGGGTAAATTAAACTTTTAATATTTTGTTGGGGGACGCCTTCAGTGAAAACGTGACTTTTCTGTCTAATTTTCTTAAATAATGAATGCACTCTGTGTCAGTCAATATTTAAACTGTTATATGATTAGTCCTTGCACCGCCAAACCAGGTCAGGTGAGATCCATTTAGGCAAGCGAGTTTGTTGAATTGTGTCCTCATTTTCCAAGGTTCTGCCAAGAAAGAACAAAAGCGGAACTGGCAAAATGGATGAAGCCGTATATTTTTGCATATCCTACATTTGAGGACCTTCAGAGGGAGTTACGCTATTTTTTCACACGAGCAACTGAATTAGCGAGTTGTTAAATGAACTATCGTGATAAATACACGGATAGAGATTCAGTCAAGTCCTAATTTCCCTCTGTTCTTAATCTAATGATATGGGCTACTGTACCGCTACCGCTGGTAGGTGTGTAATGGTACGGAGAGACAACAATATAAACTTGAACAAAAACTACCCCGTATTTTGGTTTTTGTGTCTTTAAGATCTAAACACCAAAATAAAACGTTACATCTCCAAGCGCTTTTTAAATATCGACGTTGTCTATATTGTGGAAATCCCATCTTTTCATGTCTAATGAACGTGTCGCTCTTGAGCCAGCTGTTTGTAAAATGGATGAACTTATCACCTGGATAGTTTTTTTCAAACGTAGAAAGGACCTACTGACCAACTAACCTATTACGACCAACTTATTGAGCCGTACAAATTTATTTAAAATGTTCAAATAGAATACATATATGTGATATATATTACATAATTTACTTTTAAATTTTTTCAGTTTGCCCGAATTTTCGGCTGAACTTTGCCCGAATTTTTTTATTCTCGAAATTTTGCCCCCCCTGTTCCGTACGGCTATGGGGACGAGGCAGAAAAACAGTTACAATTTTCCTATGGCTTTTCCAATTAAACAGCTAAGAAAAAATTGGTTCATCATCTGTAGCCTTTACACTCCTGTCACATGAATCCTGTGCCCAACAGCATATTTTTGTTCGGATTTCAGCCACTATTGAGCGAGCCGATCCACAGATTCAGCCAACGAGCGAATAGTAGCGTTGTTCATAATTAATTGTTCAATTCTAAGGTTTTCAATGCTTTCTGCACTATCAGATTGAACACTTGACCGCGTTTGTTTCACCACGTTATATAGAACCAACAGGCGGCATAACCTCCCCGGTTTATAGATCGACTGTCATCAACACTGTTGAATTCTCAGTGTTAGTAGCCCTGTCTACGCTAGCAGTCGCGCTTGCAAGATCGCCGCACATAGCTTTAATCACCCGAGTACGAATGCATGCTTTCGCATGCTTTCCCTCAACTACCAGGAACCTTTTGTTTTTTAGCCAGAGAATCGTAAAACCTTTCGCCTCAAAAAGTCTCTTTTCATTTGCTTGCAATGACCACGTTCCTTGTAGGATAAGACCATTCCTTACGAACTCCTTCAAGCTGTACTAGCTAATTGCGGGTACTTCAGCTTAAATATGTTCACTACTTGATTTTCGAAAAAAAATTCTTATTACCACGCGCTCTTTTTGTTGATATTGCCGAACGCTGACTCAATGTCTCGCTTGCTCACCAAAACTCGCGTGCGCAAAAGTATTAATTATCCACGTCAACAAAGGACCGCTCACTTGTCGAAATTTTTCGAGAGGCTCACATTTCGCGAATAGTTCGTTGCAAATTGTTTTCAAAAGCGTTGTTATATTGTGGTTCAATATTCTATATTGAAATTATCGAGAAAATATGTAAGTATATATAAGATTTTACGATTTTGGGTAAAAACACTGTGGTTTATTACATATATTTTTTTGTCTTAGTTCATTTTGCGTATTATTAAGTGGCTTAATATATAAAATATAAAGAGAGAAAAGTGTTTCCACAGTTCCACTTGTGTTTTGAAAGGAAGAGAATTTAGTTCACTTTCGAAAGCGAGGAAGTAAACTGGACGTTTTTATATTTGATTTAAGAGTTGAAATCCAAACCATACTGAAATAAGGCAGCTTAGCGCAACGAATAAAGTAAACGCGCGCGCAAATAAAAACGCGCGGGTAACTCCCCAACGCACGTACCACGTCAAATCACAGCTTTGTAACCAGAATTTTCCTGTAACTCCTTCACATCTAGGCTTATGAATGGCCTAGAATTGAATTCTGTGTGTCACTCTCTAAACGTGTAAGACCGTGCTTCGATCTTCGTTTTTTTGTTTGAAACTTTTTAACATTATTCATGCATTTTCTTTCCCGTCTGTCCAGGAATATGAATTCTAATGATTCTCAGATCTCATTGAAGGTATAAATTAGAGTTTCTCTTTCGTGGAATGTTCTGTGATTTAAAGAATGAATTGGAAATGGAGAATTAAGGTAGTACTTTAATAGGCTTATAAACGTTCTAATTTTTACAGGAGAAATCAGCGGTATGATTCAGAGAGAGATCGCTGAGGTATGATCTTTATTTACATGGCGTATAGCTATAACATAAGGATGTTTTATTATATTGACACGTGTTTGTCTCCATTTTCTGGGAAATATTATTCATTTGTCATAAGAAAAATAACGATGATAATATTTCGTAATATTTTATTATAAAGTATAATAATAAAAAGGTATTCCTTGCTTCACGACAAACAATGCAAGCGCTACTTACCCATTTAGCTACCCTCATCTTTCAACGCAAGAGGGTTATGTTACGTTTATGTTGAATTTGTTCTAGAGTAGGAGAAAAAATTTAGCAAACTTTCTGATGCCTCCGAGAAGTGGCCCTCGGCAGAAATCGAACCTTCTCCTTCATGATGCCGGTGCAATGATGTTGCTATTGAGCTAGACGGGTAGCTCATAGGAGCGAGCGGTGTTAGTATAGCAAGCGAGACATTGAGTCAGCGTTCTTTAATATAGTGAACATATTTATGATGAAGTACCCGCAATTAGCTTGTACCGCTTGAAAGAATTCGTAAGGGATGGTCTTATCCTACACTGAGGAACGTGGTCATCGCCAGCAAATGAAAAGAGACTTTTTGAGGCGGAAGGTGTTACGATTCCCGGCTAAAAAACAAAACGTTCCTGGTAGTTGATGGATAGAATGCGAAAGAAATTCGTACTCGCGTGATTAAAGCTATGTGCGCGAGCGGCGATCTTGCAAGCGCGACTGCTAGCGTAGACAGGGCTAGTAACACTAAAAATTCAACACTGTTGATAACAGTCGATCTATAAACCGGCGAGGTTATGCTGCCTGGCGGTTCTATATACCGTAGCGAAACAAACGCGGTCAATTGTTCAATCTGATAGTGGAGAAAGCATTGAAAACCTTAGAATTGAAAAATTAATGATGAACAACGCGATTATTCGCTCGTTGGCTGAATCTGTGGATCGGCCTCGCCTCAATAGTGGCTGAAATCCAAATAAAAATATACTGTTGGGCACAGGATTCATGTGACAGGAGTATAAAGGCTACAGATGATGAACCAATTTTTTCTCAGCTGTTTAATTGGAAAAGCCATAAGAAAATTGTAACTATTTTCCTGCCTCGTCTCCATAGCCGTACGGGACAGGGGGGGTGTGTGAAAAATTTCGAGAACTAAAAAGTTCGGGCAAAGTTCAGCCGAAAATTCGGGTAAACTGAAAAAGGGTTAAAAAGCTAAAATTTTTAAAAGTAAATCTTGTAATATATATCACATATATGTACTCTTTTTGACCATTTTAAATAAATTTGTAAGGCTCAATCAGTTGGTCATGCTAGGTTAGTTAGTCAGCAGGTTCTTTCTACGTTTGAAAAAAACTATCCAGGTGATAACTTCATCCATTTTACAAACAGCTGGCGCAAGAGCGGCACGTTTATTAGACATGAAAAGATGGGATTTCCACAATATAGACAACATCGATATTTAAAAAGCGCGTTTATTTTGGTGTTTAGATCTTAAAGACACAAAAACCAAAATACGGGGTAGTTTTTAAGTTTATATTGTTGTCTCTCCGTACCATTACACACCTACCGGCGGTAGCGGTACAGTAGCCCATATCATTAGATTAAGAACAGACGGGAATTAGGACTTGACTGAATCTCTATTCGTGTATTTATCACGATACTCTGACGATCTATTTATCGAACTCCCTCTGAAGGCCTTAAATGTCGGATATGCACAAATATACGGCTTCATCCATGTTGCCAGTTCCGCTTTTGTTCTTTCTTGGCAGAACCTTGGAAAATGAGGACACAATTCAACAAACTCACTTGCCTAAATGGATCTCACCTGACCTGGTTTGAGGGTGCAAGGATTAATCATATAACAGTTTAAATATTGACTGACACAGAGTGCATTCATTATTTAAAAAAATTGGACAGAAAAGTCACGTTTTCACTGAAGACGTCCCTCCCACAAAATATTAAAAGTTTAGTTTACCCTGAAGCAGTCTACGGTATGGGTAGCCTTATTTTGCTCAATAGAAATTCAAGCTGTTTACATGTTTTATAATAAAAATCTTGTTTGCCCCAACAAGTCAAAGGCTGACTACTGGAAACGCATTTTAGATGTGAAGTCCGATGGAAATTCATTGAACAAAATAAGGCTACTGTACCCGTAGACCAGAAGCTGGGTATCAGATTAGAACGGATATGCAGGGTAATTTGGCAGAGTTTTCGGTAATTCTCATCCAAAATTTGTTGGACCATGTTAAAGTTTAAGAAACACACCTCTGGCAACAAAAGAGTATGGCTCCATAATCTTCTTTATGACGTAATGCACGACCGATGGCTTGATTGACAGCTCGAGATGCCTGCTGACCATACCATTGTTGACCATTTAATCCCTGAAAATACAAGATTATGAGTGAAATAGTACCTACATTTGTTCCTGACTCAGAAGAAGTTTATCAAACTATTGTGGTAGTGATGGTATAAACAATGATATATGACTTTGAGATTACAGTCACGATTTGAATTGACAGAGCTTCAGATAAAATTCTCAGCACAAAAGTTTCCCTATTTGAATACGGGCTAAATTGACTTTTGAGTCTGGAATTGCCACATATTCCTGGTTTCGTATAGGATTGTAAAACCACAAAGCAATTTTAATAGTTTATTTCTTAAAAAAAAATAGGATTAAAAGTACTTTATAACCAACCTTAAATTCTCTTTTGTTTACCACCTCATCTAGGAATTGTTTTTTCAATTCCACCTGAAATGCGAGAGAAAACAAAAAAATGTTTTTGAACTTTGGAAAAAATGTCTAGAGATAATAGATTTTTACCATAACCGGGGTAATAATAACTGATTATTGACCGACGGATATGTGTTTCACGACCAACCAATCAGAGTAGAGGATCTTAAAAAGCCATATTATTAATAAATTAAACTTGAGTAACCACAAATCCGAACGTATTCCTATTATCGGCTGAACGATAATCAAAAGACTCATTTCCCAATTTATTTTTGCGAATATTAAAAGAGCATTAGCTAGGTTGTTAATCGAAACCCCAACCATTGGATCAAAATCCGGTGGAAAAGGTAAACCAGTTGTGACGACAGCACGACCGTTGATATCACTGACGTCAACACCTTCGCTGAACTAAACATGAGAAACACACGAGTTTCTTGTAAAACATCTGAGGCTTGTATCAATTCTTTTTACGATCTGCTATCAGGATGTGTTTGACTGGTATGTTTCGATCATAGTTTCATGCCCATAGCTCGTTTCATGTCCAAGCTCTACGAAGTTAATCCTAACTTTTAATTTCCAACCTCACCCTAACCCTAACCCTAACCTAACGGTCCTAACCCTATAAACCTAACCGAAAATGTTAGAAAAACTTTAGTTAAAAATTAGGGGAAATTATTGTCGCGGAGCGGATCCGAACCCGTGTTCAAGAACGAGGCGAACGCACACCTTACTTTTTGAGCTAATCTGCAATCGCTGAAATTAGTCCTAAACAACACGTTTTATATTTAGCTTATAAAAACTAGACTGCCGGTCAAATAGTATTTTCTAATACCTGACCGGCTGCCGGCCATATAGTCACTATGTTTTAAAAAATAGTTTGCAAAATGACAGTTAAATTGCTGACGTTTTTCACTGAAACACAAACGAAATATCGTCTTAGCCAATCAGGAAGTTACTGATTACCAGTCTACACTCGTTCGCATTTCGCGCATGCGCACAAGTACCATGACCATTGAACGTCCATGACATTTGGGCAACTTTGGATTCCGCTATGTTCTCCCGGGTCCCGGGTGTAATTCCTAATCTCGAGGCGGAATTAGTACCCTCGCACGGTGCTCCGCACCGGCTCGGGGATTAACGTTGAGCTCAATGCTCTATAGAAGCCCGACAAATGTTTGCAAAAAATTATTTTGGGTTACATGTTCCATTGAACAGATATTAACGAAAAATAAAAATTCCTACGTAATCATGTTTTTTTGTGTTACAGTACTCCATTGAACTGATAATATTCAAAAATAAAAATGCCTATGTAATCATGTTTCTTTTTTGGGTTACAGTACTCTATTGAACTGATAATATCCAAAAATAAAAATGCTTACGTTTTCAATTTTTTGGGGGGTTACAGTGCCCCATTAGCAAATTTGTTTATCGGCCAAGGCTGTAAGTAGTTGGTGAGGAAGTATTTGGTGATTATAATCTCGAAAATAAACAGAGACAAAATGGAAACGGAACTTGAAATGGCACGTGCTTACTTTCAACCAAGTTTGCTTTACAAGTTTATAGCAGAGAGATGTAAGGTGAATTAGGTGATAAATGTTTCGAATCCTTATCACGCCTTATAGCAACCAGACGTTTTCTAAACAAGAGAAGGGCGGACGTATATGTACGATGGCAAGAATTGGATTGAGTTTGGGGACTTTACCTTAAAAATAATGGGCGAAATCCCGGGTACAGGGAACTGGGTGTGTTCGTGTGCGTCGTCAGTTCTTCAGTTAAATGCTATAAGCAATTCTTTTCAGTAAAAACCAAATTTCTGAACAAGTATCCTAGCTGCCTGTGCCTGTTTTTAGCGATAATGGAAAAAAGTTTTCTTTACCCAAACGTTACAACTTTGAATCTAATTAAAACATGTTTTATGAGCACGTGTATACACGTGAAATGAAAACGACGGTATTTGCTTTTCGAGTGTGTTAGCTTCTTAATTGTCGATTCTGTTTACTTTGAGAGAGGGCTTCTTAATCGGTTTTCATAGCAAACCGCGCCTAGTGAAGACAATGCAGTGAAGACAAATGCACGGGGCTGATGCGCAGATAAAGGAATTATTGGCATACCAATAAAGAATTTATTGCTTCCTGCACTTGAGACTTTATAATAAAGTAGATTAAATACTTTAGTTTGACGCGCAGATAATTTCCCTGGAATTCTGATGACATATAGGTAACGCGTGGGAAAGCGGAGATGAGGGTCAGTATAGATAAAGAGCAGAATGTGCTGCCATTTCATTTTGCTCCTCGCTTCGACAAGGTCATTACAGATCAAATTTGAATTTTTTGACACTTCTTTGAACAGGTAACTATCTCTATATTTATTTATTCTTATTAGAACTAATTTAGAATGTCTTTTGGCTTCCCAAATATTCTAATTTTGGGTCATTCTTTTGTCCGTCGCTTACGGGATGATTTAAAGGCTAATTTCGATTCCCGCGCATCCCAAAATTTCCATATTCCCGAATCGGGTTATGTCACTATGCTGGGTACAGGTGGCCGGACAGTTAAAAAAGTGATTCAATTCGATCTTTCTTCTGTTATTGATTTAACTAAGGGCGTACGGTGTGCTCATCATTTCATTCGCCTAACTAAATCGGTAAAGGCTGATCTCGAAATTTGGCAGTCGTTTTTAGCCAATTTTAATGGCCGATCGTTTTTTCTCAATGACATTTGGCATGACTCTGCTAGCCTTAACCTGTACACCGATTCTGCGGCTAGCCTCGGCTATGGCGCGCTTTTTGGTTTTGAGTGGTGTTACCGTGCCTGGCCCGACAATTGGAAAACTTTTAACATAACGATTTTGGAATTCTACCCAATCGTATTAAGCGTTCTCCTATGGGGAGACCAGATGCGTAACCAGCGTATAACTTTTTTCACCGATAGTGCGGCATTGGTTGATATTATAAATAAGGCTACTTCTCGTGATGTGACTGTTATGGTGTTTGTTCGACGCCTGGTGCTGGCTTGTTCACAATTTAATATTCTCTTTCGCGCTCGCCATGTAGCGGGGGTTACAAATGTTTTGGCTGACTCCTTATCTCGCTTGCAGGTTTCGAAGTTCAAACGGCTAGCTCCGGTGGGCGTTCGGCCAACACCGACAGTCATACCGCCTTACCTTCTACCACACAATTGGCCGCTATTACCTCGCGGTTAATTCAATCTAGTTTGCAGCAATCGTCAATCCCTACCTATCGCAGGGCATGGACACTCTACAATCAGTTTTCTTCTGCAGTTTTTCAATCTGCTTCAGTCAAACTGCCCATATCGCCTTCAGACTTGGGTTTATTTATCGCATTCATGTTTCAGCGCCATTATGCAGCCTCGACCGCGAATACATATGTTTCTGCATTAGGTTATTGTCACCGTTTAACGGGCGTACATGACCCTACAAAGGTATTTTGGGTTCTCGAAATGTTGAAAGGATATGGTAAGCTTGGCTTCGGTGTTGATGCACGCCTCCCAATCACTATTTCTATCCTCCGCACAATTTTGCAACAGACTTCTCTCGTTGCATCTAGTGAATATCGCGCACTTTTATTTAGGGCAATGTGTACGACAGCCTTTTTTGCCTTTTTGCGGGTTGGTGAAATAACGACTTGCCCACGGTCTCCAGGCGTGCTTCAATTATCTCAAGTCGTTTTGTGTTGTTACTAGGGTTTTTGGTCAGCATATCGCAATTTAGATCGCCAGTAATGATGAGATCTAAGTTTGTATCCTCTAGGTTTTGCAGTAACGTTTCAAAGTTGTCTAATAAGGTTTTGTTAGAATTTGGGCGATACCATGTACCAATTATGATTGGTTTTGATTTAGGTTTATGAATTTTGATACAGATAGCTTCTAAATTCACTGGGATAAGTTCAATAAGGTTTTTGTAATTAATGGTGGTTCTTATATATATTGCAACGCCCCCACCATTTCGATCTCGGTCTCTTCGCACAATATCATAACCTGGTATTTTAATAATGCTATCATTTATTGTATTATCTAGTCTTGTTTCGTTTAAACAGAGTATATCGAATGATATTTCTTTCATAAATAACCTAAGTTCATCAATATGTTTTGGCAGACTAGTTATGTTTAAATGCGCGACTTTAAATCCCTTTAGTTTTGGGTAAGGCTCGTTCGCTTGTAATGGTTTCTTTTGGTTTTTCCTAATGGAACAACATGTTGGATCAACAGAAGTGCTATTATCAGTTATATTATTGTTTTGTTTTGAATAGTTTAGTCAATTATAAGTAGAGTTAGATAATAAAAGATGAGTCTTAATATTTCTGGCTAGCATTGCTGAACCCTGTCTGTTCAAATGCAGGCCTAAGGCATTTAAATGTATATCCTTAATGTTTTTATGCGTGATAAGGCCCCAGTTTTTCTGTGTGCATAGCTTGTCTAAACGATCGTTAACTACATTTACCTTATCAGCAGAATCTTTGTGATCTTTTCTTGCTATGATTTCTGAAAAGGTCAGCTCAGCTTTAGTCATGATTGCTTCTCCAAGAGCAGCGATTGATTTGACGACTTCTTTTGGGGATTTAGACGATAGGTCATTGGTTCCAACATGTATGATTAATTGTTTTGGTTTTTAGCTCGCCTGCACTTTAGTGCAAGAGAGCTATTGCTATAGTCTTGGCGTCCGCGTCCCCGTCCCCGTCCCCGTCCCCGTCCGCGTCCACACTACATGATAAGTAGAATGTTAAGATGCCACTTTTATTTTCCCATTATTTTCAACTTATCTACTTAAGGAGTCTATTTGTTGCAAAAGAACCATTTACCAGGGGGGAGTGAACATTATACAACAAAATATAATGATAAGGTCAATGTTAACATGCTATATTTTTTCTATACTTTGGCTTTACATCAGAGGAATCATTATCAATATAAGTCATCAATATGCATTGTGACTATTTAGTGCCATTTGGTACGCATTTATACAATAATAAAGAGAGTTTTGCTCAAAATTATTAAATGATAAGGTGAATGTTAAGCTAATTAGCATAATGATAAGGTCAATGTTAAGATGTTATATTTTTTAAATATTATGGCTTTGCATTGGAAGATTCTTTATAAATATAGCTCATCGATATGTCTTGTGACTATATGGTGACATTTAGTACACATTTACACAAAAATAATGGGAATTTTGTTCAAAATTATCAAATGATAAGGTGAATGTTAAGCTAATTAGCATAATGATAAGGTCAATGTTAAGATGCTATATTTTTTAAATATTATGGCTTTACATATCACAGGAATCATCATAAATATAAGTCATCAATATGCATTGTAACTATTCAGTGCCATTTGGTACACATTTATACAATAATAAAGAGAGCTTTGCTCAAAATTATCAAATGATAAGGCAAATGTTAAGCTTATTAGCATCATGATAAGGTCAATGTTAGAGTTATCCAGAGTTATCACGCTCATTACGATTTTCAGGGCTATTGTGTAGCCCAGTCTTTTTTAGTTCAAAGTTGTAGCTGAATCATATTTAACGAAAGTATTTGTACAACCCTAAGCCAAATGAGAAACTTTCAAATATTTTCACCTGTATGCTGCCATATGTTTGTATTGTACATGTACAATTATAAATTATGAGATTGTGTTGTGACATGCCGTATCAAAATTCAATCGCTTAATATAGAAATCATTCAGGGAGTGAATATATATAAAACATAGTCCAACGTTAAAGTTTAAAGAATATTGTCAGATAATTCGCAATTACAAGCTTTAGCACATAAGTATTTATAAGTAGAAAGCCGATAGGCTCGGAATGCAAAGGCAAATGGCAACGCATGTGACATATATTTGCATATTATTTATGTAGATACACATGCAAATATATTATTAAAGCCAGTTAAATTGTAGACAGGGCCCTATAAGATTTATGTACATACCTTTTCGTTGTTTGATGCATAATCCTTTTTTGTGTAGGTATAAAAATCCAATCTTGTCTTTTTCATAAAGCTAGGCGCACACACGACGATTTTAGTCGGCCGATTCCTGTCTAGATTGTCTAGATGGATGTTTTCATCAAAATGTGGCGACTGGCAATCTATACTTGGTCAGATTAGACCAAGTAGACTCGCGTACACGCGCGAGGCGCGAGCGCCGCGAGAAGGAAAACATGTCTGGGCAAGGGCTGCCTATATGTCTAAACCTGAATGGACCAACTACCGTAAAATTGAGAAATTAAACGAGACTTACCTTAAGTCGAAGTTTGATTGGGATTCTATGAGTCATAGTAAGGAGCGGAGGAATAATATAATATGAGATAGCGAATGCGAATCCACCATAATTGAAATCCCGGAAATGGCACATTATATTGGGATGGGTAAAGCCATATAAAGAGGGGGGCATATTATTCCTCCGTTCCTTACTATGACTCATAGAATCCCAATCAAACTTCGACTTAAGGTAAGTCTCGTTTAATTTCTCAATTCTATTTCGTCATAGTGACGTCACTACGAAATAATATGAGATTTGCAAGCGATGTGCCATATTTCCAAATAATTCAACACCGTAGTTAAACAACGTTTTATATTTAACAGAAAGAAAGCCTGCTTATGTAAACTAATTTACATTAAATCTATCCAACAGTTTTTCCCCAAAATTTGGTTGTTCAAGTTCTAAATTATAAAATTTTTCAAAAGTGTTATTACTACACCATCCAGCACTTTCTAAAATAGTATTTATTGGTAATCCTTGCCGTGCCGCAGCCGACGTCGAAGCTGATCTAGTGCTGTGTGCTCCATAAATATTCGTATCTATACCAGCCTGTGCCAAGGTCGTTCTAATCCATCGAGCGATCGTATCCTTGCTGGCAGCTTTGTGAGGTTTTTGGTGGGTGATAAACAAAGCAGATTCATTTTGCCGAATACCTTCTGTGGTCTTCAAGTAAGCTTTCAGACATAGAACCACACATATTTGTGGGTCAGGTAGATAAGCTCGTAATTCGATGGGCTTCAGATGTGTCCCGGGTCTAGAGTGCTTAAGTAGTTTACTAATGAAAAATGTGCATTTATTTTCCTCCAGTGACATACTGTTTTCTTCTATGGATAACGCATGGAGTGTTTGGCATCTTTGCCCACTCAGAATAGCAATAAGTACTGCCAGTTTACAGGTTAGTTCTTTCAGAGATATTTTATCATACTCCGGTAACGATTTTAAGTAACTCAACAAAACATTAAGGTCCCATGTTTTACTATATCTCGGCAATGACGGTTTATCTTCAAAGACGCCTTTCAATAGCCGCTTGACCAAAGGATGTTTCCCAAACGATGTGCCATCAGGGAGTGTTAGTACACTTGATAGTGCACTCCGTGCGGTATTCACGGCGCTGTAACCAACCTTATCAGCGAGCTCTGCAAGAAAATTTACCCCGACAGAGATAGGTGCTGAAATTGGATCACACCCTGCGGTATTACAGTATAGTCCCCAGTCTTTAAGGTATGTGTTGTATTGTTTTTGTGTGCCTTGACGCCAAGCTTTGAGCATAAGCGTGGTAGCTTTTTCTGAAATGCCCGTCTCATGGAGGCTTTTCCGGATACATGACATACCAGCAGCTGTAGCGTTGTGTGAAGTGGGTGAATTTCCTCTGGTAACATGGAAGGCATTGTTTCTCTTTGGTGGTATCCGTAATGGATGTTGGATCAGCATCCTCATCAAAGCTGGGTACCACACTTGAGTTGGCCAGTTCGCGTACGACTAACACTCCAGTGGCTTTTCCTTTTCGATTTTCTGTTTTTGGGTGATCACACTAAATGGTGGGAAAGCGTAGAACATTATGGGCTGCCAATTTAAAGAAAAGGCGTCTACAGCTATACATTCTGGATCTGGTCTATATGAAACATACAGTTTGCACTGGGTGTTATGCCGAGATGCAAACAAATCACCTCTGGTTGTAAAAAGGTCTTAAGTGCACTGTTAAGCAATTCCTTGTTCAACTGCCATTCTTTCCCTGTGTGTACCCGTCGAGACTCGTAGTCAGCAGATTGATTGTCTACCCAGGTATATGTGCTGCAGTAAGCCAAATTTTATTCTCAGCACACCCACCCAAATTTCTCTGGTCAAGGTATTGCAACCATCTGAATGACTAGTGCCCATGTGATTAATGCAAGAGACCGCTGTTGTATTGTCGCACATAATTTAACATTTCCCTTCAATATTAATGCGAAAAGCCTTAAGAGAGTACCAAATGGCAAGCAATTCCAGATTTAATACGGTGCTTAGCTTCTGTTGGTTTCCAGTTATCACCAGTCCTAGTCTGGCCTTCAATAACTCCACCCCAGCCCTTATTACTAGCATCAGTGAACACTTATGTCTGGTGAGCACCTGTTGATTTATTGTATGCAGATGGAATGTTGTTAACCCACCAATCCAACTCCTTTTTGCATTTGCAGTCAGGGTCATTTTCCCTTCATAGTCACCCTTACATTGTTTTAGGGCTAGAGATTTTTCCCCCTCCAGGGTTCGGTAATAAAGAGGTCCAAACATAACCCCAGGGAAGCCTGCCACCATATAGCCAATCACTTGTGCAACAGTACGTATTGATGGTGTTTTAGACTGCATTAAGGTTTGCATTCCTTAACTAGCCGAGTTGCTTTTCAGGAGTTAGCTTGATAGTCATGTCAATTGAGTTTAGTACAAACCCAAGATAAGCAGCGTTTGTGCTGGTTGAAAAACTGACTTTTCGTGAGCAACTAACCCCAAAGAGTGAATTAGATTAACTGTCTCATTAATGTTAGTTTGGCACTCCTCTTTAGTGTCCCCTTGTAAGTATGTGTCATCAATGTAAGATGCTGATATGTGACCCTTTTTCCTTAAAGTGGCAAAGACTGGCTTCATTAATTTAGTGAATTTCCGAGGGCAACATGCCAGCCCATTTGGGAAACAAGTAAGTTGTAATATTGATTGTTCCAAGAAAATTTTAGGTATTTTTGATGTTCTTTTGCTACTGGACATGAATAATAAGCATCTTTAAGGTCAACTGATGCCATCCAGCAATTTTCTTTACCAATTTAATAATGGAGTGCAAAGTATCCATTTTAAAATGGTGGTAAGTCACATTTTGATTTAGACTTTTTAAATTCAAAATAAGCCTATGTGAACCATCTTTTTTAGGTCGCAGAAAGATTTTAGATATGAAGTCATGGCTTTCTTTTTCACAGGGTTGTATAACCCCTTTTCCCATAAGCTTTTTAATCTCAGAAGCAACTAACACCGTTTCTTCCTGAGTGAAGCCATTAGGCATAGGTACAATATATTGTTTTGGTAAGCTTTCAAAGTCAATATGAGTGCCTCGAACCATATCTAAAATTTCTGGGTCAGATGTCAGCATTTCCCATTGATGCACAAAATTAGAAATCTGGCCTGCTTTAAAACATTTTACTTTATGCAAAGCCATTTCTTTTATGCGCTGACTATTCATATCATTATTCCTGTCATACGGTAGACTTGCCTTTGTTTGAGAAGTTAAAGTTGTCCTGCATCCTTCTTGGAGGGGTATTTCTTCCTCACTCTGCCTTTCTGGCGACCGCCCTGAAAAAACTCTCGAGGTCTGTAGTTATTATATCTACGTGATCCTTGATTAAATGACTGCGAGGAGCTGGTCCTTTCAAACTTATGGTAGTTGGAGCTAACTTTACTACCAATAAGGCTAGTTTCCTTCAGATCTTTCATTTCTTTCTGAAGGTCATCCCCAAAAAGGAGGGATGTAACTGGGTGATCAGGATTACACAGATTGCGGTAATCCGCATGTAATGTAGGGCGCATAAGTTCTCGTCTTAATAGTGATAAGTCCGTATTAATATGACCAAGCATTGCAGCTGCATCTGCTACATATCGTATAATTTGAGATGTATCTAAATCATTTGAGCTTTGGTCCTTGCATACTGCATCCAAAGTATAAGCAAGGCTAGCACCCACCGCAACACATGTTTTTTGGATGTTTGTAATCTTAACATCGTTGCGTCTTTGGTATGATTCCAGTGTCTTCCAGACAGGCGTGTTCACACGCGGGACGCGAATCATTTCGCAGTTGTCAGGCCTATTGTATTTGGCCATTTTGTCTTTTTATTTTTATGTCCATTCGCGTTTCCCAGCGTTTATTCATAGTTTTGGCCACATGCGCCTCCACTTGAGGCCCAGTAGCAGCATTCTCGTACTCTTGTTCAATTTCGTCCAAAACGTTTGCGTGGGTGGTGTTGTCATTGCTTTTGACACAGTCTTCCGTGGCGTTCTTTGCCGCAGCCATTTTGGCGCCAATTAGCATTTCAGCGTCGCGCTGTCATTAGCAGATTCACTGCCACTTTTTTCACCGTCACTAATCTCTTTACTGAGTTTTTTCCGTTTACTTGCGGTATGGCTCTCGTCGTGTGCAATATTTTTTCGTTTTTTGGGGCCAGTACTCGTTATTTTCGCACTTTCCTCTCGACCGCGTGGCGAGGCTGTGTGCTGTTGTTGTTGGCTCAATTGCAAGGTCTTAATTGACGAAGCCATATTATTCATGCTTTCTTGCATTTGCTTTATCAGATTATACATCGGATCAGGTACGCTAGTCGACGCTCTCTCAGAAACTAAGCTGTACTCATTTGGTGCATCACTAAGCAGCTCGTTCTCGTCAATCTCCTGTTCAATGACTTCAATCTCTTGCTCGACCTCTTTCGCTGTCGACATTCTCGCGTGAGCTTTTACCACTTATTAACAATTTAGCTAAGTAATGTTTCGTTTTTGTATGTATTGTCGATCGTATCCAGCCACGTACCTCGGGTTTTTGCCCTGAGGTTGTATTTTTATGTAAATTTGTTGGTTAGCAAAGGCAACACGTATTGCCTTTGTGAAACGCAATTCGCAATGGTGGATTCGCATTCGCTATCTCATATTATATTATTTCGTAGTGACGTCACTATGACGAAATAGAATCGTTGTGTGTGCGTCCAGGCCTTTTGCCTGGTCCTTTAACTTACCTGTTGATATCACGTGCGCGGATTGTGAGAAACGGAAGAAATATTGGTCACAAATAAAACTAATGTAATTCCGAGGCCAGTTTTGGCCAGTAATTCTGAGGTCACAACTAATATCTGAAGTTTGTGCTTAATATTACCTTCCAAAGCGGATTTTAGCCTTGTAGTTTCTAATAAAAAGATCGGTAATTTGTGCTTCATACAGATACCTTTCATACATTCCTTATTCTAGACAAACAGTGCAGGCGAGCGTTAGGTGGTTTCAGCACCTCTCTGGTTTGTTGAGCGTTGGTTGGATATAGTAATTCATATCCTCTGTTCTTGCACCAGGAAAGGTTCTTACTGCCACATCAAGGTTACTGCTACGCCTGAGCTTTCTCGGATCAATAAACTTTAGCATCGAGTCTCCTACGATCGCGGTTACTTTATTTGCTCGGTCTTGCTGATTGTTAATATCACCATTGGGATTAGTGCTTTGGACATTACGAGGCTTATATTGTTGATGTTGTTGATTTCTGTGGGGTCTTTGGGGTTGTTGTTATGGCCGTCGTTTGAAGTCTTTGGCTTTGGGAGATTGACATTTGGTGAGGCAGTGGGTCTTCACTTGGTCCTGAGTTTTTGTTGACTTCTATGACTTCATTCTCGTCCTCGATTATTTCATGTACACGCAATGCACTAAAGTGATTGGGATGGGTTGTTATAAGTGGATTTGTTGCGGCTGGCGATGTTGTGAGTTTGCGAGGAGGCTTCGTCTTGCTGAAGGACTCCTCGCTACTTCTCGCCATCAGGTCATCGTTTCTTTGTTGGTTTGTTACAAGGGATTTCGTTTTCAGATCCTCGTTGAGAAGTCTAATGACTGTCAGTAGACTTTCTTTCTCTTGATCCGTAGATTTGATTTTGTTGTTTAGAGCTGAAAGACTGGTCGTCAGGGTTTCTATCTTTTCTCTGAGAATGGTGTTTTCTTGCTTTAAAGCTGAGTTCTCGTGATGAATAAACTCCAGTGAGCTTGCATTGTCTTGTCGTCTTTCAGGCTGTTGCTGGTGTAGAGACAAAATTTGGGCATTCAAGTGTGTGATTTGTCTATTAGTTTGCTCTTTGTTGGTTATAAATTCATCATACATTTTTGCTATCTTACTCTCGAGAGTTTTTACCGTTTCTTCAAGGAAATGCGAGTTATTGATCTCTCCAGCCTCATCGATATCGCTCATATAGCTATTGCTTGATAGTTCTGACTCATTGCACAATTCGTCTTGATTGAATGGCTTCGGGTCTTGCTGAGCAAGTGGGAGTAACTTATCTTTAATCCTGTTTGTTTCTTCTCCTTCAAGTATTAAGCTTTGCGAATTCGAATACCATCGCAATAGAATTTCAGGGTGTTTAAGTTCCTTACAGCCACCTCTAGGAGTTGTCCATTGACCGTTCAGGTCTGGTAATTTCACAGGTAGCCCGCTATTGGATTTGCTTTTAATTAAATATTTAATACATTCTATGCAAAACGACATGAAGTGTCGCCGTCCTTCATTCACTGCTGACATATTATCGCAGGCGCCAATTCGTGCGGTGCAGTGTAACCTTTATGTATATATTAATATAAGGTTGGCAACTCTTTGTCGTATTTTTACATTTACGAATTACATACACAAATTACACATGAAAATACTCGTACTTAAACACAAAAATATACACAAAAAACTAAATCTATGTGGGAACTGACTCTCCTAAAACATTTCCGAAACATTTGTTTGTCTTTGAAGCCATTGCAAATATGTGAAATTTACGAAAATACAAACACTTTTTGGTTGAATTTTTTGAAAAGTCGTCGGTATCCCATCACCCTGCCCTACGTCACAGCAAACACGCAATATGATTGGCTTAGTTTTGAATTTTGAAATTTGTTTACGTTAACGGACTCAACCAGCCAATCATATTGCGTGTTTGCTGTGACGTAGGGCAGGGTGATGGGATCCCGACGGCTTTTCAAAAAATTCAACCAAAAAGTGTTTGTATTTTCGTAAATTTCACATATTTGCAATGGCTTTAAAGACAAACAAATGTTTCGGAAATGTTTTAGAAGAGTCAGTTCCCACATAGATTTAGTTTTTTGTATATATTTTTGTGTTTAAGTACGAGTATTTTCATGTGTAAGTTTGTGTATGTAATTCGTAAATGTGAAAATACGACAAAGAGTTGCCAACCTTATATTAATAGGGAGCTTTAGCAGTGACTACGAGTACGACTACGAGTACGAGATTCGTCATTCTCGTGCGTTGTTTGCTTACGCCATCAGCCAAAACTCGTAGTCGTTGGGCTTTCGAGTACGAAATTTGCCAAAAAACTCGTACTCGAAAGCCCAACGACTACGAGTTTTGGCTGATGGCGTAAGCAAACAACGCACGAGAATGACGAATCTCGTACTCGTAGTCGTACTCGAAGTCACTGCTAAAGCTCCCTAATATATACATAAAGGTTACACTGCAGTGCACCGCACGAATTGGCGCATGCGATGATATGTCAGCAGTGAATGAAGGAAGGTGACACTTCATGTCGTTTTGCATAGAATGTATTAAATATTTAATTAAAAACAAATCCAATAGCGGGCTACCTGTGGTAATTTAAGATTAATAAATGACTGTAAAGCTTCGAAGTTTCCTGTCCATTTTAATTTATCTTTAGCTGTTTTCTTTAAGTATTCTCCGGTGAGGTCTTCACAAGACATCAGAGATAATTCCTGCTCTCCTCGAGTTGCCATCAACAAAGGGGATTTAGATTTTACTTGGTCTTGGTTGATTACAAGAATTGGTTGATTACATACAATGGCATAACGCAAAATCCACGCAGGAAAATTACATAGACTTCTCAACGAGATAATTCCCGATGAATCCGTCCGGACTATGCGCGCATCGTTTAGCTTCCATCTTGGATTTTTTTGCTGATCTTTTGAATACTTTGTGTATTACCCTTTGTGTCAGACACTTAACTCCTCCCACTTATGTCCACATTTTCTCGCCATGAGTTAGTCGTCTAGCTTCGGGAACGGGTTCCCCATCGTCGGTCAGCCCATGGTGAGGGTTGGTGGCTGTTTTCTTGAGCCATGTAGTTTCAACGGAAAGGGTGCGAAATTATTGTCAAGGGATAAAATGTACATTAAATTCTGTCTCCAACGCTATATATATATATATTTATAACAAATGCTTTTTGTCTGTTGTAGATTGAAGAGTGCTCAACACAATTTTTGTAGAGCGATATTTATTTATTTAATCTTAAAACAGTATTAGCTGCTACCACTGGCGTAGCCAGCATCGATAATTGGGGGGGTCCATATTCATATATTCATGTAAACAGACTGTAAAGACAATTGATTTGAAAAGAAATTAATCCTGCGTATCACGAATATATGAATATGGACCCCCCAATTATCGTTCTGGGCTTCTGGCTACGCCGTTGGCTGCTACTTAAAGTTTCATGCTTCTTGCAATCATCAGGCAACTGTTCTTAGTTCAGTTCAGTTTGGTGACGCTACTCACTAACGGTTTTTTAACGCACGCGCGTGTCCGTTGGTTTCGTACGCGCTCGTGAATTTTCCCGCGTGGAATTTTTCTGCATGGCGGCATTTCGCGAAAAGTTCTGATCTTCGATTAAGGCTTTTCTTTGCCTTTAAAAGGCACAACTTTTCCTCCGTACATAGCCTGCAGTGTTTTCCGCCTGCCGAATAAGCTAGGGCACGCTTTAATATATAGACCACTTTATTGTATAGTCCTTCCCAGCGTTCTTTAATTTCCATATACGTATTTGGAAAGTTCCGTCTCGTTCTCGTATTGTGGATTGTTAAACGACTTCTTATGGTTCCCATACCTCTCTTTGAATCTGTTTGCCGTCATGCCAATGTACTCTTTCATGTCTTGACTGTCATTTGTTGTTATCACCGCCTTGTAAACAATGCTTTTCGTTTCGCACTTTCCTTGGAGTGGACATTCGGTGGCCACTCTACATTTACACAATTTCTCGGAATTTTCCGCTGAATTTTCGGTTCTCGCAAGAACGCGTTTATTGTGTTTCGAGATAGAACTCTTGACGTTTTCCATGCAGCTGTAGCTGACCTTGATGGAGTTACGGTTGAAAATCTTGTGTAAAGGGTTGGATTTAGGGAAGTACTTATCAATGAGGCGAAGAAAGTCCCGAGCAATATTTGAGCGTACGGTTTTACTGAAGGGTGGGTTGAACCAGATTATGTTTCTATGCCGTTTCCGTTTCTGCGTAGTAGGTGTTGGAAGATTATCTGGGGAATATTTAAGCTTGTCGTTGTAGTTACTTTGATGTAAAGCTGTTTCATACACGCTGGCAAAAATATTTTGGTTTTTGCAACGGTTGAATTGTTTTTCTTTCAAAAAGCCGACCAAGTATTCAGTATGAAAATATATAAAGCATTCTATTTTGGAGCATTCTATTTCAAAAATTGTCTGCCGCATTTATATTTACATTTGATATAACATAATGTACCCCTCAGTTTTGATTATTCGTTTTAAAGAAATTGCGTAGAGAGAACACATTTTAACAATAATACTCAGGAGAAGATGATATTTCACATAACTAAACATGGATAGTTTTATAATGAACAATATAAGGCCTGGCTCAAACGTCGCATTTTGCAGCCTTGAATACAATTGTTTGAATTATTATTAGATACGACGTGTGAAGCAATTGAATTGCCGTCTTTAATTCGGGTCGACCGTGAATCTAAACTAGACTGGTTCGGTCGCATTATGCGAGCTTGATGCGACGTGCTTCAAGTTCAGAGGTCGCATTTTACATGTGTCAAATTCAATTCGCTTGAAGAGATATTGTACTCGTATGGAAATATGAAGAACATGGAAAAATGAAAAGAACCAGAACAATGTCATTGTATTATATATGTAGATAGCTGACAAAATACATTTGCCTACCGCGTCTGTTTCACTATACGAAGCGGCTGAGAAAATATTGGATTTTGCAATAAAATTCAATATATTTGGGCAAGAATATGAGGAAATTAATAGCAAGAAAAGGATTTCTAGAAAATTAATATGACATTTTTTATTTACGTCCAAGCGGACTGTTGCTGATCATATAAGCGCCAATGAATTCAGCACATGCGAAATGCGACATTTGAAATGGCGATCGGATTATTTTTTAGGGTCGAGTCTAATGCGAATTGTTATCGACATATGCAAAAATACGTCGTTTGAAACAAGCCTATAAGTTTCGTTTTTGGCAAAGTTCGGCTTTCTTACAATTTTGAATGCCAACATGCACCTGAATAAGCTGAATTCCAATTATTTGCGTTACAAGATCATAATTGCGTAGCGATAATTGTAGATGGCCAATAAATTATTGAGATACAAAAAGCCATACGTTCATTTTCAGAATGGCTGTCTTACAAAACGTTTGTGCGTTAGTTTTCATCTCAAGAATACTCCAGCCGGGTGAATGCTCAATCGCCCAAGCTTTCTTTCGCAAAATTGATGGCAAATACTTTGCGAGTCATGTCATCGAAACAAAACACGCTGAAACTGAGTTAGAATGCTGTATGCATTGTGTTGCTCATGGATCGTGCGTGTCTGTTAATTACAAAACATCTGGAATCGGTAAAGGTCGATGTGAACTCAACAACAAGACCATTCAAGACACTGGCACATTTGACGATGATGAAAGCACGAGAAAACCCGAGTTCAAACATCTTTATTTGATCAAAAAGGTTTGACTATAACGAAATTTATTTTTTCTAAAATTTCTGTTAATTCGAACCAGACATACCAAGTGTTTTCTGCGAACTCATAATCCCGAGAAATATTAGAATGTCACGAGTAAATACGGCTTAGTTCTCTTTTTTACATAGATATCCTCGAAACCAATTGCAACAAATACCCCACAGTCGTCACAAAATCCTTCCAAAGGTACGAAATATTTTGTTTACGTGTGAAATAATTGAGTTTATCCGAACGGATAGGCATACGTAGTCAAAGAGCTAGAGCAAAGTTTCATGCACGCCGGACTTTTTCTGTTTTATAACATTTTCCACCAAACCTTTTTGTTTAACTCCTGGCTTTACTCGACGACGATTTCGGTCTTATTTTATTTGACTTTGTGTTTAGCTATCATGATTAAAAATGCAAAAATGGAAACGTCAATATAATTAAATAGATAATATGTCACGTATAACATGATGTAGAGATATAGTAATTCATTTGATTTTTGTCACAAAAATGTACAGGTAAATATAATTTTACATGTATATTTCTTACTATTATACAAACTACCCGAAGGCCGGAATCATTGATATTGTCGGCTCATGCCATTGTTAATGTCAGATACAGAGCATAATTTCTCGGGCTACGGTGGTTGCCGAGTCTAGGTTTCGTGATTATTTTTTTTCTTTGTGTCGCAGGCTTAGCCTTCCTTGCGAACATGTACAGTCGCGTATTACAGTGCATCAATATAGCTCAGTTTCAGTGCACTGTAGTTACCGGCTACATAGCCCGAGTTAACGCCTACCGAGCGTCTTGTTTTAAAAAGTATTTAATTTCAAGCTTAAAAATGCAGTTAGTATTAACAAGAATTGCGGTTCAATTATCCATTCCTCGCCAGGGTTAGCCTGTATAGCCTGCTATAACGACGATGGCGAAAGACTGCCTGCCGGGTTTGGCAATCTATTTCAGAAACCGCCCATTTTCAGCCCCAGAACAATTAGCCAATCGACAAACAGTTAATATTCTAATAACCTTGTTATTCAATAACTGGGATATATTATTTTCCGGCTGTATATCTATATATGAATCGAACACCCAAGACCGGACGCCTGGACCTTGTATATACAGGGTGTATGAAAAAAAAGGTAATCCAACTTTGGCGTGCTGTTGTATTTGAACTACTACTCATTCTAGTAACGAAATATTTTCACATTCAGAAATGTTAGGCTTTTAATTATCGAATGAGATGTTTTTAATACCAAATGGTGAAAAAATGAGCATATAGGAGGCTGATAAAAAGTGTTAGTCAAAATCGCACATTTTCACCTCTGAGAGTTCGGACTAAAACCATTAAAAATTAACTTCCTTTGGGACTTATTTGAAGAATTTGGCTTCTGAATAAACTAACCGCATATGCATATTGAATAGGAAAAAATCACATCAGGAGAACATTCCAAGCAATGCGGCGGCGATGTCAACTTCGTATCGATAGAAATGGTGGTCAAGTTGAAAGCATCGGTGCATAATCTCTTTTTAAAAAGTGTAAATGTAAATAATTTGCAATAAATATGTTGTAAAATCAGTGCAAGCTGTGACAAGTTCGTGATCAATTGTTTTTTTTGTTCTGGACTGCTTTAATTAGGCTCGATAGTGAAAATATGCGATTGTGACTAAAATTTTTTATCAGCCTCGTATGTGTTAATTTTTTGAGGATTTGCTTATTTAGCAAAATCCTTTATGTCATCGTCTGTGTAAGATAGATAGATAATAAGAATGTGACGCAACTACGATATACGGTGGCCGACAAGGGCAACACAAATATATAGTAAAGCACTCAAATATATGTTGCAACACACTTTCAATACCCAAAATCCACTGTATATTTGCAAACACAAGTGTATTATCTAAACATAAATTGATTATCGAACACAAATTTATTAGTGAACACAAATTTATTAGTGAACACAAATTTATTAGTGAACACAAATTTATTTAGTCAACACAAATTTATTAGCCGACACAAATTTATCAGTCAACACAAATTTAAACCGTAGTCCCTAACATTGCATAGTACACGAAGTACTGTGAGGCGGTTTTTTTAAGTCTCGGGGCGGTTTTGCCAGCCGTGAATATGATTTCATGGTGCAAACTCTCTAATATCACCATTCAACCACCATATACCATACAGCAGACGTACGTTATACGGCTGCCAGCCGTGAATATGATTTCATGGTGCAAACTCTCTAATATCACCATTCAACCACCATATATCATACAACAGACGTACGTTATACGGCTGCCAGCCGTGAATATGGTTTCATGCTGCAAACTCTCTAATATCACCAATCAACCGCCATATACTATACAGCAGACGTACGTTATACGGCTGCCAGCCGTGAATATGATTTCATGCTGCAAACTCTCTAATATCACCATTCAACCACCATATATCATACAGCGGACGTGCGTTATACGGCTGCCAGCCGTGAATATGATTTATAGCTTTAAACTCTCTAATATCACCATTCAACCACCATATACCATACAGCAGACGTACGTTATACGGCTGCCAGCCGTGAATATGATTTCATGCTGCAAACTCTCTAATATCACCATTCAACCACCATACATCATACAGCAGACGTACGTTATACGGCTGCCAGCCGTGAATATGGTTTCATGCTGCAAACTCTCTAATATCACCATTCATACACCATATACTATACAGCGGACGTACGTTATATGGCTGCCAGCCGTGAATATGATTTCATGGTGCAAACTCTCTAATATCACCATTCAACCACCATACATCATACAGCAGACGTACGTTATACGGCTGCCAGCCGTGAATATGGTTTCATGCTGCAAACTCTCTAATATCACCATTCAACCACCATACATCATACAGCAGACGTACGTTATACGGCTGCCAGCCGTGAATATGATTTCATGGTGCAAACTCTCTAATATCACCATTCAACCACCATACATCATACAGCAGACGTACGTTATACGGCTGCCAGCCGTGAATATGGTTTCATGCTGCAAACTCTCTAATATCACCATTCAACCACCATACATCATACAGCAGACGTACGTTATACGGCTGCCAGCCGTGAATATGATTTCATGTGCAAACTCTCTAATATCACCATTCAACCACCATACATCATACAGCAGACGTACGTTATACGGCTGCCAGCCGTGAATATGGTTTCATGCTGCAAACTCTCTAATATCACCATTCATACACCATATACTATACAGCGGACGTACGTTATATGGCTGCCAGCCGTGAATATGATTTCATGGTGCAAACTCTCTAATATCACCATTCAACCACCATATACCATACAGCAGACGTACGTTATACGGCTGCCAGCCGTGAATATGATTTCATTCTGCAAACTCTCTAATATCACCATTCATACACCATATACTATACAGCGGACGTACGTTATATGGCTGCCAGCCGTGAATATGATTTCATGGTGCAAACTCTCTAATATCACCATTCAACCACCATATACCATACAGCGGACGTACGTTATACGGCTGCCAGCCGTGAATATGATTTCAAGCTGCAAACTCTCTAATATCACCATTCATGCACCATATACCATACAGCGGACGTACGTTATACGGCTGCCAGCCGTGAATATGATTTCATGGTGCAAAATCTCTAATATCACCATTCAACCACCATATACCATACAGCAGACGTACGTTATACGGCTGCCAGCCGTGAATATGGTTTCATGCTGCAAACTCTCTAATATCACCATTCAACCACCATATATCATACAGCGGACGTACGTTATACGGCTGCCAGCCGTGAATATGATTTATAGCTTCAAACTCTCTAATATCACCATTCAACCACCATATACCATACAGCAGACGTACGTTATACGGCTGCCAGCCGTGAATATGATTTCATGGTGCAAACTCTCTAATATCACCATTCAACCACCATACATCATACAGCAGACGTACGTTATACGGCTGCCAGCCGTGAATATGGTTTCATGCTGCAAACTCTCTAATAACACCAATCAACAACCATATACCATACAGCGGACGTACTTTATACGGCTGCCAGCCGTGAATATGATTTTATGCTGCAAACTTTCTATCTTTCCGAAATAAATGCGATATCTGAGTTTTTCACCGGACGATTGTGCCATGTTGAGTAAAGCCCGTTGATAATTTGTCCCTTTGCCCCTGGTGATAAAAGGCTGCACGCAAAACTGGGTCTATTCTATACATGGGCGTAGGAGGCATCCAGAGATTTGGGGGCCAGGGGGACCAGCTTCCAGGGGTCGTTTTGGTTAATAAAAGGGTTTTAGGGATTCATTGATTGCCAAAACTTTAAGGACACTACTAGCTAGTGTGGTATATATTTATCCTCTATATTCTTATATTTTCGGGGGGGGGGAGGAGGGGTGTTTCCACCCGGTTCCTAGGTACATCTTTATAGCAAGCGTATCATGTGAACAGTCTCAGTATCTCGGGGAAAAGCCCGCATATTTTCGTGTGTTGTGGCGCAATACTATTTGAATTATTTATCGATTATTAGATGCAAATATTTGGCAAATGAGCACTTTTTCTGTAACAAAATTCCCTCCAGATATTTCACCTGGATATCAGTGAAAAATTCCTTACAGCAAGCCAGACAACAGAGGCCAGACAAGGGAGAAATGCCGGACACAACAGCGCACAATTACAGCCTAGTCCCAGGCCTTGTAAATGCGCGCTGCAGAATTTGAGCGCATCATGAAGTCTGGGGCGACCGGACAAACGGACGTACGTTACACGGCTGCCAGCCCGTCCGTTTTAGCCTTTAAACACGGCTATCAGCCGTATGACTTAGATGAACCGGGTGGGTTTTTCTGTACTCTCGGGCGGTTTTTAGGACCAAATTCGACAGTGGATTTGAATTCGATATGGAAGGTTCACGGATCAGTAAGTTTTGTCATAGTTGCGGCTCAACTATTGAACCGAATTTCAAGTTTTGTTCTCAATGTGGGCAACCGGTGGTAATTAGCACTGACAACCAAGGACGAGGGGTTTCGGCAGATGCTTCAAGACCGACTGGCAGCGAGACTACATCTACTAATGCGTCTAGAACATCGAAGAACCAAACGACTCGTGTAGCGAAGTCGAAATTGTCCCTTAGCAGTTTTAGTGCTTTCAAAACTGCCAAGGAAAAGGAAAGGAGTTCTTTCTTTGTGCGGAAGAAGGGCTCAAAACGAGCGAAGCCAAACGACAACGACGTGAAAATAACAATCGCAGTGATGGAGGATTCCACGAAGATCAAACGAGGCGACGCGCTTCCACTTAAAGTACCTACCTTATCCTCTGCAAAAGATATCCTTGATGCATCAGTTAAGAAACATGCTACATTCAACAAACGTTTTAATTCTAAACTGAAATACGCACTTGTTTTTAAAGATGGGACAGAAGTCACTACTGTTCCTGGAACTAGTCCTCCTGAACCATTTACGCTTCGGAGGTATATTTTATTTTATCCAGTTTTGCCCCAGGCATTATATTTAATTATTTAACATATTTCATTATTCTACGAAAGGTGGAATGGATATTGCTAGAATTATGTTCCAACATAACCAGGGAGCAGCATGGCAGCATCAATGTTTCAACCTAAGGGCCTTCATCAGGAGATACATATATGTATTTTTACACATACTCTCATTAGACTCTCTTCATGACTAATGTATATTTTATCGGCAACAGGTACAAAGAAGTCTCTGGCTTTGGTTACTCCCAGATCCGGCTATACCTTGTTCCTCTTATGAACAAGAAAATAAGCGATTTGAAGGCTGTCTTGGAAGATTCAGACTCAGAAAGCCTATCTGTATCGGATGATGACAACTCTGAGCCACCAGATGTACTTGGCTGGGATGATAAATCTGTTTCAGTGTTGAACTTACCTGTTACCGCACCTGGTCCATTTTCTTCTTTTCCATCCTCAAGTTCAGATGCAAATCCATCAACTGCTTCAACCTCATCGAGAAGTTTTGACATGCTACCATCTACTTCCACTTCTACCATTATGAAAGTGGACTGCCCATTGTGTTTTAAGAGCTTCCCAATTGATGAGGTGGAACAGCATGCAGATGGATGTTCTGCTTCATTTGCTCTTGTTACAGAAAGTGACAGAGAAGTGAGAGTCATTTCTGGCAAGGAAAATTCTGCTGTTGAATTAGTGAATATAGAGGAGACCAGCAATGGATGTACATTGGTAGAATGCATTACCAATCTGCAGAATACTGGCCTAAAACCTGAGATGGAATCGGTTCGTATAACAGTACGACGGAAGATGGTTTGGGAAGATTTCAAGAGGTCACGATATCGCTATTATGAACCAGACAGAAATGAAAGACATTTGCTGTGAACCAGCGGTCGACGATGGCGGCCCGAAACGAGAATTTTTTGCAGGTATGTACGCACCACTCACAAACATATTTTCCTGTATGTAAAAGCCCACTCAAACTCAAAATGAATGAGAATTTTCTCAATCAATGGCAAGATTGAAGATAAGGTATTCAATAACCATAATGCAATAGTTATCATGTAATTAAAATCTCCCACTTAATGAGTTTGAGTGTGAGTTTTTAGAACATTGGTGGTTGCTTGCTGCAATGCCTTGCAGACATAAAGTAGTTTCATTTTCTCAAAGGCTTTTGCAGTTGATTTGAATATTTCATATGTAATTGCAATTGCTACAACAACACATTTTATTCTGTCTTAAGTGTGTGAAAATTGACAAGTACATGCAGGAATTGGTGTAATTATGTTGATAAGCATTCATACTGAATTTTGCTGTTGCTTTTCTTAGAAATGCTTGATTATGCAGAGAGACGCCTTTTTCCAGATGGAAAACCAATCCAATCAACAATGTCGTTAACCAGAAAAGATTACAAACTGGCTGGGGAAATAATGGTAATGTCCATTATGCAGGGCGGACAGGCACCTAACATTTTCTCACCACAAATATTTAATTACTTGTGTGGGAATCTATCTGTTTGTCAGGTGAATTCAGTTCCTCATAGAGAACTTTGTGAAAAAGTGAGTGAGTACAAAAAATAAAATGAGAGACATGTACTATCCCCATTTTGCTTATGTAATATCCCCATTAATCATACACAATATTATGTTTTTAGCTTCAGGGTGCTGCCGATGGTGATATTCCAGGTATACTTCTGAATGATGATGTATACCCTTTACTTGAGGAAGTCGGCTACCAGGGGGTACCAGGAAGAGAAACTAAATCATCAATTAAGAGTCTCATTGAGTATGTATCCTGTTTTTCAAGTGATACCCAATATGCTCCAGTGCACCCCCTTTCCAAGTTAAATTTTCTTAGATTAGACAGATGCAAATGTGACTCAATAAGTTAAAATTTATTTTTGCAGAATAAAAATAGCTAAAATTAAGTCTAAAGATATAATAGGTAGTACCTCCACAGCTCCACCTCACCTTACAAGTACAACTCAATTGTGAAGAGCTGTATCATGTATACGGGTGAATACATGATGACTTATGGTTCCTTTTCAGTTCAATATGCCTGAAAGACCAAGTGGGCCAAAGCATTTCTCTTTAGGAAATTTCTCCTAAAAAGTTTCTCCTATGTAAGCATTTCTCCTACAATGTGACATTAGTGATAAATTAAATTGATGTTTTATTAATTGTTTAGAAATACCAAATCTGAATGTAGAGAACATATTGCAGTGGCTAACTGGAGCTAAAAGGTTCCCTCCACTTGGATTACCAAAGAAAATTAAGTGTCAATTTCTTCATGGTTGTTTGCCTGGATGCAAATGCCGACCTACAACATCAACATGCGATTTGGTAATTACATTGCCAGTGCATTTAAACAATGAAGACAACATGAAAGAGATCATGCACTCTGCCCTGGTTGATTGTGTAGGGTTTGGTTTGTTGTAGCTGTTGGCTATGTGCAGTAGTGGGATTCATAAACATTTCTTGCACTTTTTGTTATGGCACAAAACTTTAAACATTGTTAAATTTTTAAACATTGGTCAGTTGATGATTACTGTGCAGGTAATTTTTGAAGCATGATTCCCAAGATTGTTGTGAACATTTGTTAGATTCCAGAATTTAATTAAATAGCATTTATTTACATTACCTACATTTCTTTACATTACCTACTGTAATCTTGGTATTACGTACTGTAAAATGGTATTATGTACTTAAATCTATGGTATGCTGTTTTTTAATTGTTGTCATTAAATATATTTAAGAGTTCCCTATACATATTGAGGGCACTTAACCAGTCATGACCTCTTTCTATGTTTGAGTTTGTTAGTATGTATTCAAAGTACTCTTCATAGTCATTTGGGATCTCTTCAAATTGCAACAAATTTTCTGCAACAAATTCAATTTCTTCTGCTGAAACAAGATGGAGTCTATCTTCTCCACCCCTTGACTCCGGAAGGACATAGAGTTCATTAGGTTTGCCAGAAATTGTGTCATACGAAGAAGCCCGGATTGTATGTGTGTTCCAGTGCTCCCTCACAACGTCCAGGTCTTGCTGTATTAAGCCTGAGAAGCAGAACCACAAACATTCCATGTGCACTTCATTCCCAGGTGAAAATTCCCCTGTCTCGACAAGATCCTTGAATAAGTTGATCCACCATGTGGAGCGATTCCTACGCAAATAAGACCACCAGCCTTCAATTCGTTGATTGGCTGTAGATTTCCCATAGGAGTGAGCATTGACGTCATCTCTGAACAGGCATTGCATTACTGCAATGATCCCATTTTCAGTACCATTGTCCGTTCTCATTTTTTCGGGGCAACCCATTTGCTCAGCTACACATTCCAGAAAAAATGAGGCTGGAATTTCTGGAAAATTATTTGATCTGCATAACTTCAGCCACAAAATCTTCCTGCTCCATCCATCAATAGCCCCATGAATGGGGAAACCGTATGGCTTTAATTTGTCATAGCCATCGGCATGCCAGCTATAGTTAGGCCCAGGTGATCTAAAACGTCTCCTTTTCAAACGCTTTGCTTTTCGCTCAGAACAACCGTCAGGATCAAGTTCCCTCACAAGTTGTTCAACTACATCTCTTGGAACTTGCAAGCCCTGCAACTTGAGTGTGTGCCATACAGAGCGGTAGCCTCCCATACACCCAGGACCATTCAGTTCCTCTTCTATGCGTTGCCTTACAAGTTGTTCGTCATAAACTGTATTACGTCTTTTTAGACCGTATTCATTCAGGCGGTTTTTTAGAGTTCGAATAGACATCGTCACATTGTGCTCCTTTTCTAACATCTCCACTATCCGTGAATATTCGTGACCTTTCGTGAAATATGCCGTAATGACCGCTCTTTCATCATAGTCTCGTTCTTCGTTTGCTTCTTTCTCTTCCCCGCATTGTGGACAGAAGTTATAACTGAATTTCAGTAAATAACCGCAATGAGAACAATCTTTGCTGAATCTTGGCACATAAACGTCCGCCATATTGTTTAGTTAGCGTGCAAACTGCAAGTCTGCAAAGCAGGTCAGCCACTGAGCTATATAATAATTCTTATATGGCTCATCTGGAATTATTACACGGCAAAAAACGCTCTAGTTGTTCCCGGGCATTCTTTCACCCCGGGCATTCTTTCCCGATTCCCAGGCATTCCCGGGCACTCAACGAATCTCCCCGGGCATTCCCGGGCGTTCATTGGTAGGACCGGAGAACAGGCCTCAACAATGTTGTGCTGCACCCCATGGCCATGCCATGAACAATGTTGTCAACAACATGTTGCAATCCTTGCACGCGCTTGCAAACACGTTCGAACGCGTTTGTTTCATGCTTGAAACGTGCACGTCTCTAGGGGGAAAGTATGACGTTTCTACGATAAGAATAATTTATCCCGTTTTACTTCTTAAGATAAATTTTGCCAAGTAAGAACACAGGTAGCCCGCTATATTAATATATACATAAAGGTTACACTGCACCGCACGAATTGGCGCCTGCGATAATATGTCAGCAGTGAATGAAGGACGGCGACACTTCATGTCATTTTGTATAGAATGTATTTAATATTTAACTAAAAGCAAATCCAATAGCGGGCTACCTGTGGTAAGAATTCTCGATTTTGCTGTGTGAGGTCAGCACACTGTGGGTCAGCACACTGATGATAGCTTAAATTTTGTTCCAGTACTTCGTGTACTATGCAATGTTAGGGACTACGGTTTAAATTTGTGTTGACTGATAAATTTGTGTCGGCTAATAAATTTGTGTTGACTAAATAAATTTGTGTTCACTAATAAATTTGTGTTCACTAATAAATTTGTGTTCACTAATAAATTTGTGTTCGATAATCAATTTATGTTTAGATAATACACTTGTGTTTGCAAATATACAGTGGATTTTGGGTATTGAAAGTGTGTTGCAACATATATTTGAGTGCTTTACTATATATTTGTGTTGCCCTTGTCGGCCACCGTAACGATATCTTCCGAGGACTCAAAAATTCGCGAACCGTCGGAAACTATTATCCCCCATTACCGTTGAATCAGTTTGTGAATATTTGCGATCTTTTGGGCAAAAAAATGCCGCTGATTTTCGTAAATGCACGAACAACTGAAGATTTAGCCAATTTTTTAGAGCTAAGCAAAGGGATAAATGGCTATTTTGTGCTGGGAATACAAGTGGGAAAGGTCCTAAAAGCCAAATTCGCTAAACTAAAGGAGCGGGATTTTATACAAAATTGAAGATGGTCACATTTAATAGTTCCATTTTTCACTCATGGAACTTTTGAAAATATAATTGCTTGTAGCGGAAGCATTGAAACAATTTCGTCCTGCGTTTATCAATACATACTGCGTTTGTCTTTAAAAACGCTAAAATATATCTTCAACAATTTTAATATAACTGAAGAATACAAGCAGGTTAAACGTTGAGGAAATGGCTTTGAATGTTCGGGAATTGGTTTTATATACTATTATATAAACTATGACTTCGCCATATGTGCCCGTGGCAGGCAACCATAACATTGGGCTGTCTATGCTCATGCAATCGCCATTCGCAATAAACAAAACACTTGGTTGCGTTTTGCAAATCCTTATGCACTCTTTGAGTGCTTATTTTTTACCATTTGGTACTAAAAGCATATCATCATATAGTTGAAAGCCTGATCTTTCTGAATGTGAAATAAATTCGTTTATAGACCCGACAGTTCACGTACAATAGCGTTTTGAAGTTGGATTACCTTTTTTTATACACCCTGCATATTTGAACGTTACAACTTGAAAATATTTACTTTTGATTGACAGCGGTTACACTCGCAGCAAATAGTTAATTTTTGTCCACGAGTGCAAAGGCAGGGGCGCCGGAATATGGATAATAACAGGGGGAGATATTCATATATTCGTGTTCTGCATTATTAACTTCTTTTGAAAACGATTGTTTTTACGATCTGCGTATTATATGAATATCTGCCCCCGTTATTATCGATATTCCGGCGCCCCTGTCAGGACGGGGGTTCTAAAATACATAGCCAAAGCCGGCAGGCGCTCTTTCGCCGTCGTCACATTGCCTGATGTTAGAGACCGCCTGGCGTGCAGGCTACGCCCAAGGCAGTGAAGATCGTTAAGCAGGGTAGGAATATATTCATATAGGAATACATTCAGTAATTCTGAACCTGAATATATATATATATATATATATATATATATATATATATATATATATATATATATATATATATATATATTCAGGTTCAGAATTACTGAGTTCTTTTGAAATTCATTGTTTTGACATAAAGCATGCTAACACGAATATATTAATATTTATCTGACGATCCTCGCCCGGCCTCAGCTTCTCGCTACCTGAGGATCACAGATTCGGGGCACGAGAGTCCATTATTAGATTATCCTCAAACAAACAGCAATAGTAACGAAACCCTTATTGACAGGAATTTCAAGTCATACCAACAACTCTTGCACGGTTTTACGAAAAAAAATATGCATCAACCGATACTGGAATGTATTCTATAAAGCCGCAAGGACTCAACTCAACAGTTCGAGCATTTTGTGACATGACTTCGAAGAGTGGTGTTGGTGTGACAGTGATTGGACATGACAGTGAATCAAGAACAATTGTAAACGGATATGATCCTCCAGGTTCTTACAAGAGAAATATTGAATATGACATTTCCATGGAGCAGATTGTTGCTATTATCAACCAGTCCAAGAATTGTGAGCAGTTTATTAAATATGAATGTTATGGTAGCACCATTCTACGGTTCAACAAAGCAGGCGAACATTATAGTTGGTGGGTGTCACGTCAAGGTTCAAAGATGAATTACTGGGGTGGAGCGGCAGTCGACAGTGGAAACTGTTCATGTGGAATGACCAATAGCTGTGCAGGTGCAGGAAAGTGCAATTGTGGCAAAAATGATCTGGTATGGCGTGAAGACAGTGGATACCTGACAGACAAGAACACGCTTCCTGTTACTGAGTTGAGATTCGGAGATACTGGCAAATATGGCGATAATGACGAGAGTGGTTATCATACATTAGGAAAATTACGTTGCTGGGGATAGGAGATGGAACATAAAATAAACCTGATGTGATTGATATGATATTCTGACTTGATTAATCTTTTATTTCCGTGATTTTACATGCGTGTATATAGTCGTGTTTCTCTGAGCACTGTGCATCAACTTTTATTATTTTCAATCCAGACACATAAAAACAAGACAATAAACATAGAACTGCATGCATGCTTATTATAATAAAATCAGTATAGACTTTAAAGACTGATATAAGATGATATACGAATTATTGTGTAGGACAATTGTGTAGGTATTTAAACCTCATTTTGTCGCTGACTGCTTATACTTGTTATTGGGAGAGAGAGAGAGAGAGAGAGAGAGAGAGAGAGAGAGAGAGAGAGAGAGAGAGAGAGGGAGAGAGAGAGAGAGAGAGAGAGGAGAGAGAGAGAGAGAGAGAGAGAGAGAGAGAGAGAGAGAGAGAGAGAGAGAGAGAGAGAGAGAGAGAGAGAGAGAGAGAGAGAGAGAGAGAGAGAGATAAATAAGCGAGTTGCATACATGGCAAGGAACTAAAGGTCTCCGCCAAACACACATAACTGTGCGAAACCTATTCTCTCATAGACATAACTATTCGCTCATAGACAACTCGGACTCGTTGTCTATTTGTTAAATAGAAACACGTCTAACACGTGTGAGAGTTTGGGAGAATTAAAAAATAATCAGTGGAAAAACGAGCCCGTATAGGGCGAGTTTTATTTTTCCACGTTATTTCGAGTTCTTCCAAGCTCCAGCGAGTGTTTCTATAACTGTGTAGAAACACAGGAGAAAATATTTTCTAGTTCTTTTATAATATAACTCGATAAAAAGACTTTGTACAAATATTATAATTCGATTTAATTACAAATTCTTATTACATCGCTTCACTCGATGAGCCTTGATGAGTGTGGCTGAGAGCGTGCTTAGTGATTGCTCAGAATGTTGTCACGAAGTTCAAAAATGTGACAAAAGTCTGTGTTGCCCACCTCCTAGAGTAAGTTTGACAAAAAAATCGATTTTGGCGTAAAATTAGACCAAGGGATCTGTTCTTCGGCTTCTTTTGCTCCAAATTTTTGGTGAATCTTTATATTATTGTGAGATGTTTGCCGTGAGCGATGCGATAATACTTATATCTTGACGCCGATTATGAATGTTTATGTAAAAAATCGGCAAAAATCGTCTAAAGGCACGGTTTTGAAGCTAAATATATCAAAATGATCCAAGAAATGTCAACTAAGTAACTGTAACTAGTTTTTGTTTGCGTTTTGGGCAATATTCTAAGGATTAGGCTGCTTTGAGGTATAATATCGAATAATAGCTAAATCGCATGCATTTTAAGTAAATATCATAGCGAATTTTAAAACATATAGAACTAGAAAAACGTCTATGTACTGAGGACAATGTCCTCTTTTAAATGGTTAAATTTTTAATAAAATCGGCCAAGTATTTGCACAAAAAATGCAAGTTAAAGTGAGCCAACCAATTTTAAAGGTCATCTGATCAGATGACAAAGACAAAGAGTACCTGCAGGGCCGAAAATTATGTTACAAAACCCCAAGGAGTTTAGCCATATAATTATAATGACTAAAATAAAAAAGTTAATATATACATGGACATACCGATAACATGTCACATGGGATAAGTAATTGATTTTTGTCATGAAAATGTAGATGCAAGATAATGTAATTAACAAGTTAATTTGTAACAAGACGAAGATAGAAAACAATAAACTTGGTTTACCTCATGTGATTTTATTCACTAGAAATTTGTTTCGCATAACAAGCAGTGCTTGCCACACTCATCAGGTGAATTTAAATTTCGCGCTATATAGATGCTATGGTTATATAGATATATTATGATTTTGGGGGTTGATAATTTTGAGGTTTAAAGGATCTTAATTTCGGGTGGTATTATACACACTTCAAATTCAAGCCAGGAACAGTTGATGGAAAAATGAGTCAACCATAGGTTTTTTTAGGTACTCAGGCAGGAAAAGAACCTACGCTTTTGCGTTGCCGGTGCAATACTCTTGCCTCTGAGCTACAGAGATAGCTGACAAGAGCAAGCGATGTTAATGTGTATATTATGGTTATGCTGGGAATAGGTGAGGCTAAATCAATTATGATTTTTGGCACTTCACTCGACGCAAGAATATTCTAGAGGTTTAAAGGATCTTAACTTCGAGTGATTTTATACATAACTTCAAATTCAAGCCAGGAACAGTTGAGGAAAAAATGAGTCAACTATAGGTTCTCCGGCAGGAATCGAACCTACGCTTTTGCGATGCCGGTGCACTGCTCTTGCCACTCATTTACAGAGGTAGCTGACAAGAGCAAGCGTGCATGATCAATGCGTATCAATTGGCACTCCACTCGATGCAGGACTGGTATTCAAGAGGTTTGAAGGATGTTAATTTCGAGTGGTATTATACACACTTCGAATATATATACTATTTGCATGTTTGACGGAAAACGGATTGCATATATACTGAACCCTACAGCCTGCGACGAAGCCTTATCGGATAAGGCTGCTAGAAAAAAGCAATATTATGCTAAAAGGAATGCTTCAAGAATTTATTTTGAATGAGGACACGAGATGGCGTGGTTGTTTATACTGTGCGTGTGTCCCCAAAAAAGTACAACCCTCTATCCATATCATTATTCTGCTGCTAGAGGTACTTCTTTAAGGGCAGACTGGTCATTGATCTACAAAATCCATTCCATGCATTTTGCAGTCTGATGAAACCACAGTTTTTTAAGCAATGTACAATCGTTATGACTTTCATTTAATTTGTTTAGTTTTAAAGCCCTGTTTACACTACACTCGATTTATTGGTGCGGGACGGCTAAAATGGTTACCCGTCAGTGGTACCCGAGCCCATGCCATTTCATCCACGCCCGGTCTTTGTTTTGGTAGCCTAAACACTAATAAAATTGGGCACGGTACCCATTTTAGCTGTAGCGCAGAATTTTATATACATATGTATGTATAAGTACAGTGCATAATCTCAGCAGTTATACGGCATAGCGGTTCGCATTGAACATCCATTAATGACGTACTTCTAGCAGCGCTAGAACACAGCTTAAACGGAAGTCAGTGGAACAACTATTGCGCTAGACGCACAAGTAACGCAGCTCTGAAACAGCGCTTGAACAGTGCTAACACCGCGCTAACTCGAACTAAAGAATTGCTTTTTATGGTAATAGCACTACGTTAATTATCGGACGATCGGATTGTATTACCATAGTTCGCGCGCCAGTTACGTCAGATTTAATGAGGGCGAGCACTATATTAACGCTCGCACAATTACATATGAGAGAGATATATACGAGAAAGAGATATATATACAAAGCTGTACATAGTGGGAAATATATATTCCAAAACTTGACTGGTGTGGGACTAATTGATATTGCGACGATGGTGCAAGCCTGAAGTGCCCAATTGCTGGTTTGCTAATGGCTCCTGGGACACGGATACACCCAGTTTTACGGTCAACGTTACAGAGCCAATAAATTGAGTGTGTTACTGAATTTAAAATTACCACCAAAAAAACGGAAGGATACAAATGACAATGAAGTCAGTTTCAAGCGCTGAATTCTACAGATTGCATAATATCGACGGGAGGAATAATTCGTTATTCATTGGATCAACAATCGATTAAATTGCACGGTTGATAAAATAATAAGATTCCGGTAACAGATAGCAGACCATATAGCTGGCAAAGTTTATAGTTTGTACACCATGCAGCATGGCATGCATAGTATTTTTATCGAGCCAATGGCAATGTTTAGTATCGCTATTTTTTTCTTTTCCAGTACATATCTACTGTACCTTTAGTTGCAAAGCTTTATCAGTCACATTGTTTATAACTTTATCAGGTGGTGCATCAGGCTCGATAAATAATGCTTCAAGAAGATGGCTGACTTTAAATTCTTCTTCCTCACGAGCAGTATCTTGAAATCTGTACCTTTGTGGGCCATCGTTTGCCCAACACGATCACAAACAAGTGCTGCCCATGTTTGTCGCAATTAAGTGATGTAAATTGAGACAGTGCCTTTGACCAAAACAGTACGATCATGGGCTGCAAAACCAAGTATCCCCTGCCAAACTCCGCAGCCCGCGAGTACTCGGTGTTTGATTGACATTTATTGTTACAATTTTGCAGAATTTTGCACAGTTGAGCTCAAAACATGTTAGAAAAAGATATCAAAGAGACTAAAAATTCTATAAATGACCGCGAGGAACCTTTGCAAAACGATGGAATTAACGCGCCCATTAAAACGCTCCAGTTTCTAATTTTACGATTTTAGAAACCTTTGATAAAGTGAGGCTGTCTATCTGGGTATGCACACGTGCTCTCCATTTGTCAAGTATTAAACGAACAATGGTTGTATTTCAGTTCTATTTCTAGAGAGGCACTTTTAAAAAAATTGCTGAGCCGTTGCTTTTTTGCAGCAGCAGCAAATTCGTAATCATGTATTGATTTTTAAGCTTTTTAAAACAAATCAACAATAACTAAGGTATTCCTGTAATTTGAGTTGTCATATTACAGAATGTAATGACAAAATAAAAAGAAATTTATATATATATATATATATATATATATATATATATATATATATATATATATATATATATATATTTATCAATGAATGTTCTCCGGATTTAAAATTGTTTTTTATTGAGCTTTCGACTCGGTACTTCGAGTCTTCTTCAGAATATCTAAATTATTTACATGTGTATAGCTTTATATATTTAAGTTTCGCGCTGTTCTTTAAGACTCTGCATGTATACGTTGAGAGCGTCTGATTGGTTGTTTTGAAGTTGATCTGATATGAGTGGTAGTTGAGGGATGCGTTGTCATGGTTGACTGCATTTCATAGGGATGGTCGCTGTGGAATGATTAGATTGTTGTCTATCAGATGCGGGTGGATTTAAGTTATTATTAGTTACATTCATTAATGTGATTATTGATAGAGTCCTTACGTTTTGTCTTAAGTTGCAGATAGACTGCAGGAATATGAATATGTCTGTTAATAGTATTGTCGTCTGTACTAAACCAAGCTTCTTTGAATTCACGTGCGTGTTTTGTTCGTGCTCGTCCCAGTAGTTCAGTTTTTGTCCAGGCGAAGGTGTGAGAGTTGTCGTATGTGTGTACTGCGGGTAGGGATTTAAGGTCGTGTCGTTTTATAGCGTTCTTGTGTTCAGTTATTCGGGTTTCAATTTTCTTCGAGGTTTGACCTACGTATCGTTGTGGACAGTCTTTGCAAGGAATCAAGTAGATGGCATTTCTTGTTTCGGTGGTTGTCGTTTTGTCTTTGTGTTTTGTAAAACATGACCTAAGTTTGTGTGCTGGTTTATGTGCTACGTCAATATTAAAAGGACGAAGTAGTCTGGCAGTCATTTCAGATGTGCTCTTAATGTATGGTAAGGTAATTGTTTTATTTGATACTTCAGGTTCTCTTTGTGATTCATTAATTTCATTAGTTTGTTTGTTACTCAGTTTCGTTAGTACTTTGTTAATGAAATTTGTCGGGTAGTTGTTCTTTTTGAAAGTTAAGTACAAGTATTTGCGTTCCGCTTGTTTCGCTTCTTCTGTGTTACAGTGTGTGTCTATTCGGTTAAATAACGTCCTAATGCAGCTTATTTTGTGCTGAGTTTGGTGGTTACTGTTAAAATTTAAGATTTGATCAGTGTGTGTTTTCTTGCGGTAAACCCGTGTTTTTATTGTTCCGTCATTAGTTCGTTTTAATAAAACGTCAAGAAAAGCAAGTTGGTTGTTATGTTCTTCTTCTTTGGTAAATTTTATGTTTTCAATCGTTTGGTTGATTTCGTATAAAATATCGTCAGTCTTGTCTTTCTTCACCGTTGACGATATTTTATACGAAATCAACCAAACGATTGAAAACATAAAATTTAGCACGAACAAAACACGCACGTGAATTCAAAGAAGCTTGGTTTAGTACAGACGACAATACTATTAACAGACATATTGATATTCCTGCAGTCTATCTGCAACTTAAGACAAAACGTAAGGACTCTATCAATAATCACATTAATGTAACTAATAATAACTTAAATCCACCCGCATCTGATAGACAACAATCTAATCATTCCACAGCGACCATCCCTGACAACGAAATGCAGTCAACCATGACAACGCATCCCTCAACTACCACTCATATCAGATCAACTTCAAAACAACCAATCAGACGCTCTCAACGTATACATGCAGAGTCTTAAAGAACAGCGCGAAACTTAAATATATAAAGCTATACACATGTAAATAATTTAGATATTCTGAAGAAGACTCGAAGTACCGAGTCGAAAGCTCAATAAAAAACAATTTTAAATCCGGAGAAAATTCATTGATACATATATATATATATATATATATATATATATATATATATATATATATATATATATATATATATATATATATATATATATATATATATATATATATATACAGCAATATTTGGTGCATGGTTACACAAACACCCACCATATTTCCTACAACGACATCATGCCAAGTGCACAAGTAAGCTTAGAGCATGTCTAAGTAAAGTGCAGGCCTATTTACAAGTAACTAAGTTCACAAAAGAGTGCATTGAGCGCATAAAGTGCACACAAATTTACACTTTCATTGGATATCCGAGGCAGCTAAAAGTAAACGGTATAAGAAAAATTTACGTTTTTCAATTTCTCATTTTTAGGTTCTTTCGAACAAATAGTTAGCAAAAGTAATGAAAATAATTTATAACATTTAAATTTAATTGTTTTAAAAGTTGTTGAATTCCGTTTACAATCACTGGGCATGTTTGTGAGTCATGCATGAGTCCTGTAAATTTTGAATGAAATTATCGCCAAAAGTCTGTATATTTATTTCCTTTCAAGCAAAAAAGTGCATTTTATGCGTATAATAGACGAAAGGGATTATGTAAATTTTCAAATATAAGCTAAAACATATTTCACTCTACAATTATATCATGCTGTATGTAAAACAGAAGATTCGTCGACTTAGTTTGCCCAATTAGAGCTTATTTTCGAATAAACTCTGACCTGGTCACAGAAATGTTAAAGCTGGTCACTAAAATGTCAAAGATGACTGCCTTCCATATTTTTCCAATGTTAATGGTACGTTCTAAACTATGTGTCAAACATGTCACTTTTTGTCCAATTATATTGTGTTGTAGGCAACGACTACAAGCTTTGGCTGATGGCGTAAGCAAACAACGCGAGAGAACGACGAATCTCGTAGTGATACTCATAGTCACTGCTAAAGCTCCCGATTGGCAATCTTTCTACGTTCTCTAGGAAGTGAATAATATAGTCGGCATTAGAAACACAACTTATCCCCAAAACGTTTAATTGATTAGAAACGCTCATTAGAATTAAAACAACACATAGGATTGCACTTCATAACTTTTACTAAGTAAAATTTCAATACCAAATACCAATTAGTTAAATTAATACTGATTTAATACTAATTAAATACTTAATTATGATATAATAACAAGTGTAATCACAGGTATTAAAATTAGCAGTCATAGTTAATTAGTACACAAATTAGTTCGCGTAAACATTAACCCAAATCCTACAAAATCTTATTTACAGAAAAACGAATTACACATGAAATAACCAGACTGCTTTTATAAAACAAAAAAGTGCATTAAGGTGGAGGCCATTTTAGTGTCATTTAGATGTCGCGCGATCGAATTTTTAATCTCGCATTTTAGTTAAAACGATCGAGTGGAACTAATCTCATACAATTAGCTTGAAAATTCAAAAGAATACACTCAGAAAAATTGATCACGCGACAAGGATTATACATCTCTCATGTGTAGTCAATATTTTATTCCCTTTTTACAGACTGGATATTTTTGTCTAACACAAATGATAAAAACAGGAAAACCAACCATTCATTCAAAAACAAACCAACACCCTGCATCATGTACAGTCTCTAGCTGGTTAAAATATGTAGCTACAATAATTATATCCAAAAACTAGACTAAATCACACGTTATATCACATGACCTTTTGGAGTATAGATCAATCAAACCGGATCATTACCGATAAAATAAAAAAAGGAGAGCCAGGTAGTCTCTATGGTATATGCCTATATGACACAAGTACGTGTATTTTATCGTAGTGGTTGTCATGGCGTTCTCAACTAGCTTTTAGTCGTAGAAATAATAGAGAATTGTCTATATTTCAAAAAATTACAGAAAATATGTTTATTAACGAAGTAAGTATAAGGCGGCTTTCCACCGTCGAGCTTTTTGCACGTACGTACACGCAGGTAAAAGCTTAAAAACTTCTAAGTTGTATAAATAAGTTTATACCAGGAAAAACATACCAAATCATCAACAGAATCGTTGATTTTTTTGTTGAAGTATTATTTGAATGATTTTAAACTTTTACGTGTGTATTAGAAAAAAGAGAAATTACTTCTGTTTATAATCCAATCCAGAGCAGTGGCGTAACCAGCCTGACGATTTAGTCCCTCGATGCCTAATTTTCATTTATTATCATTATTCATTTATTTAATAGACCATTGTTTTTACAGTTGCTCAACACCAAAATTTTACCATAGCATCACAGAAAGACTAATTTGCCACGCTGGCCAAGCCGAGTAAATTATTGTGATCTCAGTAGCAATCCACACCGATATCACGATCATGTGTGCAGGGTAATGTAGGCATGTTCCATCCAGCATGTGTGCAATCCCAGATGTAAAACTCATCATCCATGCAGATGACTTCAGAAAGCAACACAGGACCACTTCCTTCGCCAAAGTGCCTCATATCTCGTGCTCCTGCGAAACCCAATTGACGACAAATGATCTCATAAACATCAAAAGATACCGTTTCTCTAATTGCTATATCACAGATTGTTCCCCAGCCAAATGTTGGATGATATATTTCCACTCTTCCGCTCATGTTAGTACTTGAACCATTTAATCGGATTTGCAGTTCAGAGTGGGCTATAAGTATAATATAGAATTTATAGACAATTATACAGATGCATGTAAAGATATATTCGCCGTTGTTCCTGCACCGCGCAATTGTTATTCAGTGTTAATGTTTTCTTCTTTAAGCAAACCTTTTTATGGATTCAAGTCAAATCACATAATATAGTACAGTAATAGATAGAGAATTTGGTGTAGAAATATTTGTAGAATCCTTGCACCTATAGCACGATTCAACATGCAACATCAGTTGAGCATATATAAGCATCGTCATACACTTGGGTGTTTAATGAACACACACAATGATTCAAGTCTTAGAAAGAAGAAGAACATTTTATGGGATAAACACCTAAATCGTTCTTTGACTAAAAGAACTAAAATGCGAGCACGTACCTGAGCATGTAACTCCATCGAAAATGGTCCCACTCTTGCAAGTACAAACGAAAGAACCTGGTGTGTTTTTGCACGAGCGTTTAAAACCTTTTTGATTGCATGGTGATGACATGCATTCATCGATATCTAATGGGAATATTAATGATATCTGAAAGTATATAGTAACTACGAATTCTATTATTATAATCGTTTTGAAATCAGTGGTGTTTCTTGCTATCTGATTGGTTAAAAGTAGTGTGATTCATTCCCAAATCGCACTGTTTTTGAGCATTAATCCCAACATTTATAAGCAAATAAGATCGAAGCTCTGCACCACAATAACCAATCAGCTTTAGTATTTCAGTGTGACTATCGAATCAAATTACAAGGGAAAATGGCACAAAATTCTATTATTACTCCGGCGTCAGCGACGGAGTTGAAAATTCGCCTCCGTTTTGTTTTGCTTTTATTATTTTTCGTCGTCGCAAGTGTGTAATGGGGCGAAATATACTAGTATTTGCAATGTGTATGTGATCAGATTTATCTACGTCCCAGTCTAGTCTCGCAAGAATTGTGGTGCACAGCTTTGGGTAATTTTCCGATGCGCGATTCGATTTCGCTCGCATGATACAGCAATTCCTCCAAGAGGAACAAATAAACCGTTCTTTTCATGCTGTTCGATTAAGTTTGGATTGAATTGGGGTAAGAATATATTTAATACATGTAGATTCTGGTCCTTTTTTAATAATATCGCTGCTATTTCGCCATTTAACAAAATGTGGCTGTGTGTGACGGTGGCCCATAGGGGATATGCAGCAAAATAAATAATTGCAGCATTTTTAAGACTTTCTGTCACACTTTTATACACTGTTGCTGCATTTTTATACACTGTTGCTGCATTTTTATACATCGCTGCTGCATTTTGATACACCGTTGCTGCATTTTTATACACCGTTGCTGCATTTTTATACATCGCTGCTGCATTTTTATACACCGTTGCTGCATTTTTATACACCGTTGCTGCATTCTTATACACCGTTGCTGCATTTTTATACACCGTTGCTGCATTTTTATACACCGTTGCTGCATTTTTATACACCGTTGCTGCATTTTTATACACCGTTGCTGCATTTTTATACACCGTTGCTGCATTTTTATACACCGTTGCTGCATTTTTATACATCGCTGCTGCATTTTTATACACCGTTGCTGCATTTTTATACAACGTTGCTGCATTTTTATACACCGTTGCTGCATTCTTATACACCGTTGCTGCATTTTTATACATCGTTGATGCATTTCTATACATCGCTGCTGCATTTTGGTAGTTACTTTATGTGACCCCTAATATAGTGTATCACATACTCTAGTGTATGACATACCCTAGTCCTTCTTAATTAGCAAGTGAACTCAAATAAGACTTAGCAAGTGAACTCAATAAGCATTCTAATCTTATTTGAGTTCACTATTCTGTTAGCCCTCCTTTAACTTCCTTAGGCTTCCCTAATGTCCATTACTACACCTTTCAAATTCAAATTAGTCGCCTAGCGGCTGTAATGTGACAGAAGTTGACTTGTTTTAGGTTAATTAATGGGTTTACTTATTGATATGCTTCGTATACACAATGATATAGATGTTTTAGGCAACTTCTGTCACATTACAGCCGCTATGCAACTAATTTGAATTTCAAAGGTGTCAGTTTTTTTACTCACCCTGTATAGTCTGTCACATACCTTAGACCTTCTTATCCCACCTTAGTCCTCATTAGCCCTCCACAGCTCTCTTTAGGGGCTGATCCCAGTTTAAGCGGGATTCAACCAAGCATGAGATGAGTTTGAGGTATTGAAATGAGTAAATATACATGATCCTGGCAGTCGTGTAGTCATCCTAAGAATAGCATGTTCCTGTTTGGTGTCATAAACAATTATTTCAATACCTCAAAGTCATCTCACACTTCGTTGAATCTCGGCTAAGCTAGACAATGTAAAGAGTCCCTTAGATCGCCTCAGCCCTCTTCAGCCCACCTTAGCCCTCCTTAGCCCACTTTTGACCGTTTTAGACAGCCTAATCTCGCCTTGTCCCACCTAATACCTCCTTGGCCCACCTTAGCCCTTCTCAGAACACCTTGTATCTTAGCACTCCTGAGACCGCCTTTGCCCACCTTAGACCCTTTTAGAGCGGCTTAATCACTCCTTAATTAAGCCGGTTTTCCACAAGCGATATTTTTCGCACGAAGCGACATTTTACTTTTGTTTCAGAGCTCTCAACTGCAACCATCTGGAACAAATTGCTCAAATACAAAGTCACTTCGCGCGAAAAACGTCGCAGTGGAAAACTGGCTTTAGACCGCCTTAGCCCACCTGACACGTCTTAAGCCCACTTTACACTTCCTTAGCCCTCCATAAGCGCCCTTAGGCTTGCTTAAGGTCCCTTAGATCTTTAAGTTTCTTAAGCTTTCTTGCATTTCCTTAGACCTCATTAGCTATGCTTAGTCATCCGTCCCGCTTAGAGAACTAAAGAGATGTAATGAGCGTTAGGGAAGCCTAAGGAAGTTAAAGGAGGGCTAACAGAATAGTGAACTCAAATAAGACTGGAACGCTTTTTGAATTCACTTGCTAAGTCTTATTTGAGTTCACTTGCTAATTAAGAAGGACTAGGGTATGTCATACACTAGAGTATGTGATACACTATAGCCGGCTTTCCATTAGCGATATTTTTCGCGCGAAGCGACATTTTATTTTTTCCATTCCATTCATTTCCGTTCCAGAGCTCTCAACTGCAACCATCTAGAACAAATTGCTCAAATACAAAGGAATAAAGTCGCTTCGCGCGAAAATTATCGCTAGTGGAAAACCGGCTTATATTAGGGGTCACATAAAGTAACTACCAAAATGCAGGAGCGATGTATAAAAATGCAGCAACGATGTATAAAAATGCGGCAGCGATGTATAAAAATGCAGCAGCGATGTATAAAAATGCAGCAGCGATGTATAAAAATGCAGCAATGGCATGTATAAAAATGCAGCAGCGATGTATAAAAATGCAGCAACGATGTATAAAAATGCAGCAACGATGTATAAAAATGCAGCAACGATGTATAAAAATGCAGCAGCGATGTATAAAAATGCAGCAACGATGTATAAAAATGCAGCAACGATGTATAAAAATGCAGCAGCGATGTATAAAAATGCAGAAAGGATGTATAAAAATGCAGCAACGATGTGTAAAAATGCAGGAGCGATGTATAAAAATGCAGCAACGGTATATAAAAATGCAGAAACGGTGTATAAAAATGCAACAACGGTGTATAAAAGTGTGACAGAAAGTCTTAAAAATGCTGCAATGATTTATTTTGCTGCATGTCCCCTATGGGCCACCGTAGTGTATGGGCGGGTTGACACGTCGCAGTTTGCAATTGCACAGGATTGAAAACTTAATATAACTATATAAGCAAGAATTTCAAAGGCAAAGTGTATCACAAAGTGAATGCATCATGCGGTTTATTTACATTTTTAAACAATTGAACTTCTGTACTTTTTAAAGTACTATGTGCCTCTGAACTTCGCGATCAAACAACATTTAGGTTCGCAAGGTATCTAAATGAATATGAACTGTATTGTTTATGTTCAGAAGCATTATATTGAAGACTGGCACGTGCGCGGCACGCCGGAGTTAACGTCAGAACCGGCGTCTTGTTTTGAATTTTAAATGCCCTCAAATTTTCTTGACAAAAATAGATGAAAATTACTCCCATTTTACACTGTTTACGGTTATTTCAGCCAATAAATCGTTTTCAATTTGTTTACTTTTTTGTGTCATTTCAAAATGAATATAATAAAGTGGAAATTGCGGTGCCCGCGCCAAGTTTGGCACCGCATTATATTCTGCCTGTGAGTTTGTTTGTTCCATCAATACGTTTCCTTAATCGCCAAGTAAAAATTCCTTGCACATACTTGGAATGCTTGGAATTTTTTCCTAATTATTACTATTAATCTTGTTGTACGTTTGGCAAATTCCTTTTTTAAAGGAACGTTCTTTTTTCAATTTCAATCTCAAACTCTGATAATTGCGTGTATCTCTGCTTTTATGCACCCAAGAAGGACAAAAATACCACCATTCGATATTTCGATTCAGCGTAAGAAATTATACTTACAGGTCTTAAATATATTACTAAACAAGAGTATTCGCAGCGATTTATGACGTTTGAAAGACAAACGAAATTGAATTGTTGACAAATCGCTCAAAATTACTATGCTATACATTACTAGTAATAGTAAGTTTGGTCTTTGACATCTTTCATATCGTTGGTTTTCTCTTTTAATTTTCGTCCTTAAATAAGTGGATCGGTCTTACATTGCGATTTATTTTATAGTACTTTGAGCCAAATATATTCTATTTCGAAGGTTTTAAAGTATAGTTTCAATAAGCGAACTTTATGACAAATCGCTCAAAATTATTAAACAAATTAAAAATGCAGTAGGCTTAATCCTTGACTTCTGTATCGTTCCTTTTCTAGTTTCCGGCTCTACGCCAGTTTATTCGTCTCACGTTTCTCTTCATTTTGATAGTATTCTTAGATAGTATTTTTAGCCTAAATATTTTATTTCTGAAGATTTTAAAACGGCGCAATTTTGACCTTAATGTACCAACCAACCAGGCTGCGGCCGACAGGAGAATGTAAGTTGGTGATGTCGTTAGAAATGAGCGGACGTTTTATTTCTAGACAAGCATTGCGGGCACCGCATTTTAGTACTGTGTCTGGTTGCACTTTGTGTCGTGCAATTTTGGTGTGAAATCAAACTTGTGATTACAAATTTTCTAATCATGGGTTTGATTTCACACCAAATTGCACTCCACTCAGTGTAATTACTATTATTCATTCTTCTGTCTATATATAGCTTATATAGATACTCCTGTCTGAGACTTTATGATTTAATTCAGTATGGGAGACAGTAGTTCTGGCGAGTAGGTCTACCTGGGAGGTATTATATTCTTTGTTTGCCAAAGACATTGCCCAGTCACCCAAATCTTTTTTATTAAAAAGTGTGGTGATCAATTTCTCCTCTTATTAAAATCGGACCACTAAACTGTGTCGTTTCCCAAAACAAACGTCCAAATTTACTATTTTATCGCAATGCAAACTTTTAAAGTACTTATAATGGAACGTTATCTGGGAGAAATAGTAGGTAATTATTACTCGTGCTCTAGGAGGGCACGAGTCTAGGTTTCGTCGTGTGTCGGTCGCGTTTTGGACCTCAATGACCCAGAATGCATTGCGCCCTTGACCCAGTAACAAACAAGACGGCAAAATATATTGCACAGAAGACATTACTACGGTGCGCGATGTATATTACGAGATATAATTATCCGACAATACAAACCACATTTTACAAACAATACAAAGGATGCAAAATATATATGCACAGAAGACATTACTACGGTGCAACATTTACATGCATATTCCTTGGTGCGATATATATTTTTAAATTCCTATATGAAAGCAAGATATATGATCGATGTTTTCGCAGTTTTAGACCTACAAATGCTTATAAATCATACTTATTAATACCTAAATGTTTGAACCTTGACATTACGAACAATACGAATCAATATTTTTACAACTAGTTTTTTGAAAGCTTTCGTCGGAACTAAGACACTGCAGTCTGCAGTCAATATATAATAGAAGCATTGACAAAGTAATATGTCACGCCGTGCGGATTGTTTATAGGCTACCTATAATCGGCATTTGTGAATTGTGATAATAATGTAAATGTATTATTTTATACTTGTGTGATACATTTTTGTCGTGTAAGTCCTCCCAGGCCCAGGGTAACCACAAAGCCTTAACTTGCGCTATAGTTCCCAACGCCATGATTGTGTCCCTCAAGTAATGCTATTAAATCCCTAGAACACAATCCCTAGAGCACGAGTGTACGCCTAAGCCGGCGTCTTGTTTATTATACATACCTGTGCAAGCATATCCGTTGTATTTGAAACCCTTATCACAATGACAAATTTCAGAGCCTTTAGTGTTAGAACAGTAACCGTGGAGACATGAAAGCTTTACGCATCTTCCTTTGAATGAAAATTTATAATTATCAGTCATAGGGTTTGAAATGTGGAAACAATTTCTCCTATTTACGGATATACAAGTATAAAACTGGTCTTACTACAAAACTCTTATGCTCTAGTTGGTATAAAATGGTGTATTTTAAATGGGAATACGTTTAGTTATAGTTAAATGATGATTAAAGTTACCCAGCCAGTGCATCGCCAGTTGTTTTGGCAAACACTTTTGCTAGGCAATGTATTTCAATATGTTTTAAATTTCATAGACATTAATAGTTAAGAATGTGAATCATGCAATCTTTTCAGTATCAATATATTTCTAGCGGCGTACATATATTTCGATGTTTGAAGTATTAGGTATTATCAGTGGTTATTATTATATGCCACTTGTCAAAGTTTGGTGTTCGTAGCATTTCATTTGTGGAGAGCGAATCACGCGAGGATGACGAAATTTTGATGTCGCCAGTGCGACTCCCTGCAGAGTGAGATGACGTGTTATCTCATGGGAAATAACAGCTTTACTCGTACGACCTTTAGACTGTTTATCCATTTGAAATTATGTCTTTTATGAATAGATACTTCGTTGTTTACCTTGTAGTTTGGTTTTTCTTTGACAAGTGGTATATAATAAAAAACTTATTTACCGATAACTCAGGAAACATTATGTTTTGTGGACCCTCGACCATCGATGTTTCACTCAGCTTCGCCTCGTGAAATATCATTATGTAATGCGCATATGAACATATCTGTATGCTAATATGCGCAATATAAATTCAATTATGTTAATGTTAATGTTATCCACAGGTCTCGCGTCCACAAAACACAATGTTTCTTTCGTTCGCCGTAAATAAGTGTTAATTATCTTATGGCTTTTCAAATGTCTCTATTTTGATTGGTTGACTAGAGGTATGTATAACCCAATGTCAGGACCGTGGTCTGTAAATTCCGTATCTGTACCAGTATCCGGAATGTCTCACGCATGCAGTTCAGTGATATAATCAACCAATTATTGACCTTGCTTGTTCGGTCTGTAGAGTGAAATATCAGGCCGAGTTTTTTTGCATAATTTAAAAATTGATATTTCACAGTACAAACCTCACGCTCGGTAACACATATTACAATATTTATTGTTTTAATCATTTAAAAATTACTCATTTGTGAAAAGAAGGCTATATAGTGCGAACCACGATATTAGTTTTATAATAGATTTTAGCAATACTCAATAATTTAAATTAGCCGCATAATTCACATAAAAATTGTGGAAACATTGTCCCAATCTTTACATTTTATGTTAGTCACCTGATTAAAAATCCATTAGTTTAAAAAATTTGTGATCCCGATGGGACGAGGTAAAGACCTAACAGAAGGCGAGGAAGGCGTTATTATCAAAGAAATAGCCAAGGGTAAAACACCCAAAGGTATAGCTGAAAAAATAAGTCGCCATGTTGTGAATTTTCATGTTGTGACATTAAAAAGGTTTTTGCACAATCCGTCTAAGAGGAGATCTCTAAAAAGGTCTCCAACAAGAAGATGGAGGCGTAAAGATGAACTCCGTCACGTATTGCAGTTTCTGAAGAATGTCCTTGAACCATGGCTCGATGACCTTCCATCGTCACAACTGAAAAAGATCATCTTCATGCATGACAACGCTGGGTTCCATGCAACAAAAGCGTTTTTGAAATTTATTGGTTTCATGAATGATAACCTAATAATTTGGTCCCCCAAACTCCCCTGACTTCAATCCAAGTGAGAACTGGTGGTCGATCATTAAACGCCAGGTTTATGTCGATGGGAGGCAGTATTCTTCCAATTGCAAAAATGACCTGTAGATTGCAATAAAAGAACTCGCAACTTCCATCCCTAAGTCTACCATTAAGAAATTCACAGACTCAGTGAACGACCGACTTTTTTATGTGACTTCATGTCAGCAAATGACAGACTTCATGTCAGCAAGTAACTCAATGCAATGAATGGGATCACTCGTGTTCATTTCTATCAGTGTGTGAATTTCTAAAATTTTGTGTCAAGGTATCAACAATGAAAACCGACAATTTCAATAAAATATTAGGTAATAAACGATTTTCTGAAGGGATTAACGCCGCTTTTTTAACATAAAACTAATATCGCGATGTGCACATTTTCATCAATAGGACTTTTTAAATCTCAATTCAATTTTTTAGAAGGAATATTTGAGAAATTATACAACATTGAATAGTTTCACGCAAGGATTGCGTAAATTTAATACCATTTTATGAAAATTTCTATTTGAACTAATATCGTGGCTTGCACTGCAGAATTATACCTTCTGGTTGTCGATTTTCGTCTACGACCAGAAGACTTTTTGCGTTGTAGCTTTTTGATAACCGAATATGACCTAAATTATTTCTGCTGGAGATGTTCATTATATTTATAGTGATCGAATTTTCTGTTTTCCAGTAAATAACGCCTCCAATAACATCCTGTAAATCACTATCAAACATTTGATTCTTTTCACGACCATAGTAATCCATTTCAATTGCGACACTCTTCAAGTAATTAATCGCGTACACTTTCCTGCTGTCATAATCTAGAGACACAGGGCCATCATGTGAGATAAGTAGATTAGAAATATTCTTTGATAATATATTTTCATTTTTAGTGGCTAAGCCTTTTTTCCCAATTCCATATATCTCAGTCCAAAAGAGGAATCTACAGAGAAACACAATACACACTGAGCGATCACGTGATGACAGTAGCTGAAAATACTGGGAATCAGGTAAAATATTAAATTTCAAGAGATCAGAAGGTCATTTAAAGATTATTTACGTCTTCAAAATATTTTTCCTTTCGATCGAAGAACAGTCATCTAACAGAAAGTCAAGAAGCCATTTATTATATTCCGTCAGAAGCTTATGACCAGAAGGCGTTAAGGCTGCTTTCCAGTTCTGCGTTTTTTTCCCGTGCGTAAACGTACGGATAAAAACGCACGGATTTTTCATATCCACCACAGCGTTTTTAGTTGCGTAAAATTCGCGGGAGATTTAAAATTTTTAAAGATGGCGTCCGACGAGGAGTTAGTTTTGTTGTTGTGGCTTCGTAAAAGGAAACGAGGAATAAGCAAATACAAAAAGCGTTTCTGGGTAAAAGATATACTGAAACGTCGAAAAACTCTTGGCGAATATCATCGATTAATTCAAGAAATGCGACTAAATGACCACGAGTCATTTTTTCAGTATTTCAGAATGACCCCGAAACGTTTTGAAGAAACCCTACGTCTCGTTGGCCCATACTTGGTTAAAAATTCGTTGACCCGCGAACCTATATCTCCCGGAGAGCGCTTGGCTGTTACCCTTCGATACTTGGCAACAGGCGACTCGCAGCAAAGCATAGCATTTAGCTTTCGTCTTGGTCATACGACAGTAACAAGAATTGTCGAGGAGACTTCTGAAGCTTTGTGGAAATCGTTAAGAAGTTACATGAAAGCACCATCAACTGAAAATGAATGGAAGAAGATTGCATCCGACTTCTGGGAGATATGGAATTTCCCAATGTGCTGTGGTGCAATTGACGGGAAACATGTGGTTATGCAATGTCCTGCCCGTGCTGGTTCTTCGTTTTTCAACTACAAAGGTTTAAAAATAATAGATAACATGCAGGGCCAATTTGAACTCTACAATTATAATTTGTTTCATAAAAATACATGAACTACAAATGATGGCTAAGTGTTTTTTTCTGTCAAGCCAACTATCTTTTCAAATTGCTATATATGCCCTAATCTTTAATATTTCTATTCATTTATAATATTAGGTACCCATAGCATAGTGTTGATGGCAGTATGTGATGCCAGATACCTCTTTACCTTGGTGGAAATTGGTAGTTCTGGCCGAAATGCTGATGGGGGCATTTTTGCTGAATCAGAATTTGGAAAAGCTCTTGAAAATAATAATCTAAATTTACCTGTACCTGGTCCCTTACCCAAAAAACCTACGGATCAGTGCCCTTATCTATTTGTCGCTGATGATGCTTTCCCACTAAAGAAATGGATGATGAAGCCGCACCCTGGTAAATTTCTATCAGAGGAGAAGAAGATATTTAATTATCGCCTATCTCGTGCACGGCGTGTCATCGAGAATACATTTGGCATTGCTGCAGCTAGGTGGAGAGTGCTGAGGAGACCAATTCAGGCATCAACTAGAAAAGTTGCCAGTATAACCAAAGCTACTGTTGTTCTGCATAATTACCTGATGATTGAGGAATTTGGCATTCCAAATCAATCTAAGAGATACTGCCCAGCCGGATTCATTGACATTGAAGACAGGTATATATTAGATTATCTATCTATCACAGGCAAATAGCAAATATATTATACACATGTCTTGCAAGTGCTTAAGATTGAAATATCATAAAATTGTGTATAGATATGGAAGAAACAGGCCCGGAGATTGGAGGACTTTGACACAAAACGACACTGGCCTGTTACCAATTCAAAAGCAGGGTAGTAATAACTATGCACGTAATGCCAAGGCTGTTCAAGATTTGCTCACACATTATTTCATATCAGCTGAAGGAGAAGTGCCATGGCAATATGCTCATGTGCAAAATCTTGGTCAACATGAGGAATAAGAAAAAAACTGCTTACAATATAAAATATAATTTTAATTGTGTGAATCAATAAATAACAAATTTCATTAATGTAAAGAATTAATGTTTATATCAACTGTATAATAACAAAATTGTAAACAATTAACAAAAACACAAAGAATATGTTAAAAACAGATTATGCTTGGTTCATACTTATTCATCTTCTTGCCATGATGGGGTTATTAAGACAGGATTGTTATTGTGAGATTGAGTAATCATTGAAGCCTGTGGGATCTGAGCTTGGCACAAGACCTTTTGAATTTCACTCATTGCAACTGCTTTGGCCTCAGGATCCAATAATCGAAGTTGAGCGGATACACTCTTACCAAAGGCATCTTCTGCACTAATTGGTGTTGTGATAACTGATTCTTTTGGATTTTTCGTACCAGATAGATATTCCAAAATTTTAACATCTATGGCTCTATCCACATGCTGTTGAGACATTGATGCATATGATCGTTTTCTAGTGGGCTTTTGAACAGTAGTATCTTCCACAACCATGTTGCTGGGTTTTTTGGATTGAGTAGAACCAGACAAATCTGTATTCTGAGATTCAACTTCCAACTGTTTTTCACATCCAAGTTGTGATGAATCTTCATTTGTCTTGTTTTGATTTAATGTGTCATTGATCTGTACAATTGGTAGTTGGAAATTACTCTCTGCATTCTTAGCTCTTATATTTACATAAGGTTTGAGAAAAGACATGGCATTGAGATAAGGATATTGAGGTGCTTCATCTACCCCCGAACCACTTTTCTTTGCAGTACCACTTAGTGCACGAACATAATTATCACGAATATCTTCCATATTCTATCTTTATATTCGGATACTACAGATTTAATAAAGTAAAAGCTGGTCAGCTGTTATATTGAACCAAAATGCTCTGCTTAATATTGAATTGGCACATATATATATATATATATATATATATATATATATATATATATATTAATATATATATATATATATATATTTTGCATGCATTTATAATTACAGTTGAGGACCTTTCCCCTAGAATTTCCTGAGACCTGGTTTTTCATGGGTGTCCCTTGGGATATCCCATGCAACTTTTGGAAACTGCACCCCTTGAAATACATATAGTAAGTTGAATAAGTTTACCCCTTCCTTGGACTTTCCAAACCATTTAAGAGATATGTGAGCAATTATTGGCAACCCTTGGAAATATTTTTTACCCTTGCACCTGGAATTTCCAAGTGAAAATACATGATACCTGTTTACATGATACGGATACAAATACATATACATGATACGGATTAAAAATGCATGTGATTTATATAAATAGAGAATATTCTCATTACTGAGTGCAATTTTAAAAGCTTGCCTTGATTCTGGACTGTCAAGCAATATTTCAGGCAAAACATGATGCAATTTTTATATTGCATTAATACACTGACTAATGTACTTTGCACTCCACAGTAAATCATATAACAACAACAAAGCTCCCTAACATAAAAAAGACAGATTTTAATACCTGTGTAGCTGGTGTCGCTGTCTTTATTTACACATTCTGCGACCTCTTGCCAAGCATTTTCCTTAATGGTTTTGTTTTTGTAGTTATTATCCTTGGTATTCCATAATGCAGGATACTTTTGTACTTCTGAAATAAGTTTTTCTTCCACATTAGAATATTTTCCCATCTCGAACAGTTCAAAAGTCTGGAAACTTTCCAATTTTTAATATTATATTTAGCTATTTCTATATTTTATAAACTGAAAAAACACCGTTTACGTGATCTGACAATCACTTTCCATTGGATAACTGGCTTGCGTGTCTGGAACATTCGCGTAAAAGTTGAACACCGATCAACTCACGCGTTTACGCTTGCGGAGACCACGTACGTAAAACGTGCGTGCACGCACGTAGAAAAACGCAGAACTGGAAAGCAGCCTTTAGTCAATCAAAGGTGGAGCATTATGGTTTTGAGTGAATAAATCTTGGCGTGTGGCTTCATCGACATTTTGACGTACAAAAACATCTCTCAATGCAAAAACTATTGGGAATGTTTAGCAGAAAAGAGAAAATTGCAATAAAAGTGGCCCTTGCATGAGGTTACTTTAATATGCAATACTTACCCTGCGATGGGGTCGATTGCTATTCCTGTAGCAAAGAAGGATGGAATTAGCTTTCCTTTATCCTTGCCGTCCAATGTCGCCACAATAATGCTACCTGGCCATCTACAACTCCAGAAAATTCGACGTCCTATCCAATCGATTGTTAATGCTGACGCCTTTGCATCTTTTACAACGACTTTTTCATTTGTACCGTCGTAATTCGCTCGATAAATCGCTTTCTCATATTCTGCAAAGTATAGTTTCTTGTCCACCTTATCAATATCTAGCGAATTAACATTTGGTTTACCATAGATTATCACTGTGTCATCAAGTGTAGTCAAATCTACCGCTAAGATTCCACGCTGGATCCCCAAGAGCAAATATTGCTCTGGGTAAGGTCCTAGGAAATGAATATATTTTAGAGATGGGTAAAGTTAACATTTGGAATTTATGTCCGGCCTAGAAAAAACTCCTCTTCTTCAATCAGTATAACTTAAGCACTGAAGAAGACTGATTTCATTGGCTTAATACAACAGTGCAATTACACCTGACAAAGGGTGAAATTAATGCTCAAATTGCAATCCTCCTAGCTAATGACGAAATAATAATAGCTATAAAACTATAACTGTTTTTCGCTATTTCCAGCGCATGTTATTGATCGTGTTTTTTGAGTAAATTTCATTAGAACGTGAACCTACAATCATGTGAAAAAATTATGAGACTTTACTTATTTTAAACACATTTTTTTTATTTTGACAAATATTTTGCCACGTTTTTCGTTTAATCATGGACTATTTCCCCCTTCCCCCATTGACAATGTCGAGAGTGATATTTTCGGCATGTCAAATGGCTTGGTATCATAGCAACAACATTATTTTTTAAGGAAGGGAGGGGGTAGATACTAGGTGTAATGACCATGTCTCATTTTTGCACATGATTGTAGTCGAATGTACTTGAAAATGTCGTCGTACGTTAAAAAACATATAATTATCTAAGTACCATCATAGAAACACATGGCGACATGTATACGCATTCTTTTCTTGTGGTATTCTTTCGCCGTCTGACAAGTTTGAGATTTAACCTCTTTTCCAGTTTTGGCTTTCAAACATCTGCTCTGCCATGCTTTGACGTCATCTTTAAGTTCAGTCAATTGTTTGTGACAAATGGGGATATCCTTGTTTCCATTGATCAGATTTCCACCAAAATATATCAAAATCATCATTTCGAATACGGCAATCATTTTCGAAATAAGAAAATTCCTAGTAACAATGATAAATTCTTGCAATTTGCATAGTGACTTTGTGCTCGTAGTACCGATTTTGGGAACAAAATTTAATTTCGGGAAAAAAGTTTGATTTTCGGAATAAATTCAAATCTCATAAATTATTTCTTTTAAGTTTTTTTTTACAAATCGAAATTGAAAATTTTCAATCTGGTAGTATTGTCGTCATTCAAATGAAGCAAATAATTTGTTAAGCTATAACCAGACCTAATCTTATATTATCCCCGAGCCAGTGCGAGGGTACTAATTCCGCCCGGAGATTTTAATTACGCCCGCGAATGCAAAGTTATGCGCATGCGTGAGTTCAAGACAAGTTAAAACTGGTAACTAGCAAACGTTTACAAACGTGCGATTAGCTAAATAAAAATTTAAGTCGCGTCAGCATAACTGATATTTTGAATTGTAACACTTTTTTTAAATAGTATTTTTCATTTGTGTGATCTTAAAAATATACGAAATATTGACTCGTAAAATTGGAAAATTTGGGAAAGTATATATTCTTAAAGATGAGTCTGTTTAAAAAGTAATTGAAATTTCGCTAAAAATCGTGGTATTTAAAACTATTCGTAGGACAATTATGATTATAGCCGAATTTGATACCTCCAGAGTTGGCTTTATAGTTGTACTTATTTTACTTTACGACTCCGATAAATCAGCAGAAACAGGTATTATAGAATTTCAGTGATAGAAATATATGTTTATTGCTTCAGGCGAGGGAACTTTGCATGCATGTATTTCTACCATGAAATATAAATGAGTCTATATGGGTCTTTAGTATAATTTCAGTATTGAATAATGGCTTTCTAGCATTCTGATTGGCTCCCTCACCAGTAACTATGAGGTATAGTCGCTGCTCAGACGGCTCTCAGCAGAAACTGTTGCATACTTGTTAACAGAATGTTGCTGAAACTTGCTAACAGAATATTGCTATCTTTAAAACCAGGAACGGGGAATCAAGGAACGGGGAACCAGGAACGGGGAATCTTTAAAACCCTGAATGAGAATCTTCGGGATCTTTAAAACCCGGAATGAGAATCTGCAGAATCTTTAAAACCCGGAATGAGAATCTCCGGATTCTTTAAAACCCGGCATGAGAATCTCCGGAATGAGAAACATGTAAACAGAAGGAGCAATAAAATAAATCCCGTTCTAAGCAAATTGTGCCATTCAATATCAACTTTTCTATAAAAAACAGTCAATTTATAATAAAATGAGCCTTTCTGTTGAATTTTGTGTTTGGAATTTTGCATTAAATCAATATTTCAAAACAACTAACAATCAACTGGTCTCGCGCGACCATTCCATTTATGAATCATGCTTTTTGAATGGTTGGAAGATGCACTTTCTAAGTAAATATATCTTAAATAAAAATAAAATATATAAATTTTCCCTATCTCTTGTATCTGGTTTGAAAGAATAAAATTAATGGTTCTTTATACGTCAAGCAATATTATGTGAGGTGGATACACACTTCATGCTGGTGTTTTTCTGTGTTCACTTTATATGCCTCGTGCGGTAACTTGTCATCCGGCCTATATGCTGTACTTAAACATGCTTCTAAGCTTACTTGTGCACTTGGCATGATGTCGTTGTTGGGAATATATACGTAGTAAGTTATTCACTTATACTCACGAAGTTACAGTGCACGAAACTGCACTTTCTGAATTTCGATATAATAAATTATTTATTTCCTGTTTGCCTTTGAAACCATTTATTTCCTGTTTGCCTTTTATAGACCTGCTCATAGCTTACTTAGGGAATATACGTAGTTACATGCATCAAATAATGTTGCTGCGCATGGAGTGTTGTACAGAAATATTTCATTATAAAACACGAACGCTTTATCGTGTTTAGAAATGATGGAATCATCGAAATGACACTGAGAACCAATTTGGCATTTTGTCACATTAGTAATATCATATAGTTCGTACAGCAAATGTATTCACACATGTCTTGTAAACAGCACATGTCAGAGCATAGCGATTGGTAACGCTATAATGGCGCAAACTTAGTCAACGAGTTGTCCACTTTACATTATTATACACTGGCGGTCAAAAAGAACTGCTCAAATGTTGCTATTATCGTATGTAACAGGAATCGTGACAATCAATCTTTTATTGTACACTAGCGGTCAAAAACAACTGTTTAGATACAATTTCATAAAAAAGACGCGAATATAGGAGAGAGCTCATAGGCATTTTGTATAATTCTCTTATTCCAAACAATATTTCAATAATGTAATGCAACCTGCCACACTTACAAGATATAGTCAAACAATGGTTTCAGGAAGAGGGGGTGACAGAAATGGATTGGCCTGCACAGTCAAAAGACCTTAACCCTACTAAAAATCTGTGGGACAATGTCAAGGGTATAGGGCAAGAAAGGAATTCATTCATCAAGCGCCCATGCATTTATGCGTTGCTGTAAAGACTGTCCATAGGATGAATTTCTTTTTACCGTGAGGATTACGACCTTAAAGGGGAAGTCATTGCTCAGGACAACTTAGGCTCAGATGAAAGATAATGATTCTTACTTTACATACGAAGTTTTAAATCGCATGGTTAAATAGAATTCAAGATATAAAGCAATAAAAACGCAACTTTTGCCATATTTGCCGCAGAAATTAAATACATGCGAGCGAACCTGCGATCTAGCAGCGAATTTACTCCGTGACGTCACTGCGCGGTTGAAAACATAACCAAGAGTCCACGCCAAGTTGCTTCTATTGAAAAAGCTTTACAAAAGAGTAAATCGATCTTTGAAACGGATCTTTAAGCGAAAACTCATTGAGTTCTAGCTCAGAAGACAGCAAGGACGAGTTCCAAGTTGAAGAGCATGAAGGAATAATTTAACCGTACGCATTTGAGTCCGTTGAAGAAACAGATTCGGAGTCAGAGAACATGGCTATTGATGATGAATCATCACAATCGGGATCTGGAAATGTAACAAGCAAACTCGCGGATATAGACAAAGACTGGTAATTTTACTCTATATTTTAAAAAACCGTAGGAATCGTAGTGGTGAATTATAATTATGAGTTGATAATTTACAATATGTTGGCATTTTTAATATATACTATAAATACAATCATGAGCCGTCATTTTGTTTGTTCCAATATAATACTGTTTGTCGTATATTTAGAACGTTTAAATACAAACAAATTTCCCTTTTTTGTGATGATTCCCGTCCTGGTTTTCGATGTACAAATGGAAATATCGATGGTACACTTCCAGCTTTCAGTGCTTTTTTTGTTTTCATGCCAAACAACTCTTTAAGAGAGCCTTCGAAACATTCACTGGCGAAATGCGCGCTACAAACATAGCATGAGTTTGCTTTCGCTAGGTTGTCGCGTCGAATCCGCCTGAGACTTATTTTGCGCAACTGTGGCTCATTTGGCAAACGATGGTACGATACCTCGCTCCCTTTCGTCTTCTTTGAGCAGTTCGTGCAACCCGGAACCATACAATATGGCATTTTTTGAAATTTTAGAAATCGCTTGTAAAATGTTGCTGTATTTTATAGCTTTGTTTATATTTGAATATGAAGCGCTCCCGTGAAACCGCGCAGTGACGTCACGGAGTAAATCCGCTGCTAGATCGCAGGTTCGCTCTCATGTATTTAATTTCTGCGGCAAATATGGCAAAAGTTGCGTTTTTATTGCCTTATATCTTGAATTTTACAAAATATTCAAAAAAATATTAATATTTCATACAGCTTAGCATGTAATCTAGTCTATATTTACTCGTATGTATTGTTAGAGGGACAGTTACGTTCATTTGAGAGCATTTTAACTTGTTTTGAGCAGTTTATATTTTTTTACCGCCAGTGTATATTTTGTCTATTTTTTTATTCCAGTGTATATTTTTTTTACCGCCAGTGTATATTATATTTTATCTGGCTCTGATATATCTCTTTTAAAATGTATAAAATTAATACAGCATTATGTGAGGCGGATATACACATCAGGGGCTTCTGTGTTCACTTTATGCGTGCAGTTTCTTTTCATTAAGCCAATACTGTACTTATATGCATGCTCTTAGCTTACTTGTGCACTTGGCATGATGTCGTTGTAAGAAATTCGTTTTATGTAGCTAATTGACAGTTGCTACCTTGCACGATATATTGCTACTGGTGTGTGGTACAGAAATCATTAATTACAAACCATGTAATGATGCAGAGAACCTATTTTACCATTTTTCTAAATCAGTAATTTCATATGTTTCAAATAGCAAATGTTCTTTAAAACATGTCTAGTAAACACTACATCCAAGAGCATAGCAATTCAGAAAGTAAATTTTTACATTCAAGAATAAAATAGAGGCGCTAATTTAGTCGAAAAATTGTCAACTTTGTATAAAACGTGCAAAATTGTAGAGTGCAGTATTATAATTTAAATAACAAAAACGAATTATTAATTGCTTTGTTCTAGCTATTATATGCATAGAACGCATTTTTTGGCTTGAAAGGAAATAAATAATATTCAGTCTTCTGGCGATATATTCATTAAAAATTGCATAAATCATGACTCAGCCATGCTCTAGCTGTGATTGTTATAAGGTGAATTCGCCAATTTTTAAAACGAAGAATGTTATAAATTATTTCTTTTCCTGTTGCCCACCTTTTGTTCCGAAGATCCTTAAAATCTTACATTAAATAAAACGAAACTTCATTTACCTTTCAGCTGGCTCGGATATCTCTGGGAAGTGTAATATTATTGCTTTTTTACGTAAGCAATATTATGTGTGGCAGATATATACACAAGATTTATTTATTTAATGCACTCTATGCGTCAGGAACTTGTCGTTATATGCCTGTATTTTACTCAAACATACTCGTAGCTTACTTATGCCCTTGGCATGATGTCGCGTAGTAGGTAATATCGTCGGGCGATGCGTCATGTGGGCTAAAAAAGTCATTCATTACAAACACGTAAAAAATCTGTCCATGCGAATGTTTTAGAAAATAAAATGTGATTTTCGTCATGACATTCGCATGATGTCGTAGCGGTAAATATGGGCGGGCGTTACCATGCACCAAATATTGCTACATGTGCACGTGTGCTACAGAAGTCATTCATCGCAAACACGACCGATCTGTCCATTCGAATTTTTAAAAAATATATAAAATGTGATTTTTAGCGAGGAGAATTTTTTGGTTTTACTCAATTTTATTAAACCTGTTAATATTTTCCACAGTTTTTTAACCTAAAAACCTAATAACCTTAGATCAAAAATGCAGATATTCTCCTAGCTTTTCTCCTATATTCTTTGAAAGTAGAATATTATGTACGGAAGATATATACACATGATCTAGTTATTTATGTGTTAAGTTAATGCAATTTATGCGTGCAATTACTTGTGATTAAGCCAATATACTACTTCAATTAAAGCTGCTCTTAAAGCCTAATGCATACTGCAGCACTTTGCACCATGTCGTATTTGGCATTCACTGTGGAGAAAGTGGTAGTAATGATGCAACCACATAAAATGTTCGCACTAATTCTGCTAATTGAGAGTAAATACTTCTACTAATAATATGCCCTAAATACATGCCTGCAAAATTCCCTAGCTTGAAGCAAGCAACACATATTTCGAAATGTAAAATTCTTGTGAAAATTTTTTGTGGAATACTACTCATTTCTGCATGATCGAAGTCGTATAAGTAAAATCCTATATAAAGTACTATTACAATGTTGACTCTCGAGCTATATATATATATATATATATATATATATATATATATATAATATATATATATAATATATATATATTATATATATATATAATATATATATAATATATATATATATATATATATATATATATAATAATATATAATATATATTATATATATATATATATATATAATATATATATACACCCATTTGCAAAAACGTTAGCCGCAGATAGATAGATAGATAGATACTCGAAGTCTAATTAGAATTGCATATGAATACATTTGCATGGGATTTCAATCATATTACACAACATATGCAATTCTAATTAGATTTCGAGTATCTATCTATCTATCTATCTGCGGCCTACGTTTTGCAAATGGGTGTATAAATATATATATATATATATATATATATATATATATATATATATATATATATATATATATATATATATATATAATATATATATATATATATATATATATATATATATATATATATATATATATATATATAATATATATATATATATATATATATATATATATATATATATATATACATTTTTTTCCCTACCTTTTATCTGGCTTGGATATATATCTTTTGAAATAATAAAATTAAAACAGCGTTATGTGAGGCGGATATACACATCAGGTGCTTATGTGTTAACTTTATGCGTGCATTTTTTTGTCTTTAAGCCAATACTGTACTTATAAGCATGCTCTTAGCTTACTTGTGCACTTGGCGTGATGTCGTTGTAGGAAATACGTTTTACGTAATTGACAGCTGTTAACTTGCACGAAATAATGCCACTGGTGTGTAGTACAGATATCATTAATTACAAACACGAACAATTTATCGTGTTTAGAAATGAGTGAACCATATAAATGACGGAAAAACGTATTTCGCCATTTTTCCACATTAGTAATTTCATATGTTTCAAATAGCAAATGTATTCAAACATGTCTAGTAAACAGTACATCCAAGAGCATAGCAATGTAAAACGTAAATTTTTACATTCAAGAATAATAAAAATAGAGGCGCTAATTTAGTCGAGGAATTGTCAACTTTATATACAGTGTGCAATATTGTAGAGTACAGTATTATAATTTAAATAACAAAAACTACATAATTGCTTTCTTTAATTATATGGAGAGAACGCATTTTTTTGCTTGAAAGGAAATAAATAATTTTCAGTCTTCTGGCGATATATTTATTTAAAATTGCTCAGCCATGCTCAGTGATTAGTATAATGGGAATTTGCTAGTTTTTAAAACGTAGAATGTTATAAATTATTTTGTTTGTTTATTGCCCACCTTTTGTTCCAAAGATCTTTAAAATCTTACATTAAAAAACCGAAATTTCCCTTACCTTTCAGCTGACTTGGAAATCTCTTTAAAGTGTAAAATTACTGCTTTTTACGTTAAGCAATATTATGTGTGGCAGATATATACACCAGACGTATTTATTTAATGCCTTCTACGCGTCAGGAACTTGTGGTTATAGGCCTGTACTTCACTTAAACATGCTCTTTAATAGCTTACTTGCCACTTGGCATGATGTCGCGTAATAGGAAATATGGTCTGGCGATGCACCATATATGTGCTACAGAAAGCATTTATTACAAGCACGTACATAAAAAATATATCCATACGAATTGTTTATAAAAATAAAATGTGACTTTTCGTGATGAATGTTTTTTCGCTTGACAGATTTTATTAAACTTGCTTAAATTTTCCACTGTTTTGTGACCTAATAACCTAATAAGCTTGCAGAAATTTTCCTGACTTATCTCGGATATCCCTTGAAAGTCTAACATTATTTGCGGTAGGTATATACATAAGATCTAGCTATTTATGTGTTCGTGCAAATTATGCATGCAATTAGTTGTGATTAAGTCAATAGACTACTTCACTTCACCCAGCTCTTAATTCTCAATGCATTCTGGAGCACTTATCGTATTTATCACTGCGTAGAAAGTCTTGCAGTGATAATCCACCTGATTAAATATTCGCAATTAATTGTGCTATTGGGCTGCCAATAGGTCGGCATCAGCGTTTCCATTTCTAAGGAAATTTCCTTAGAAAAGTGCTCCACTATGGGGGAGAGGGTAATTATTAATTGCATAAATTATACATTCTTTTCAAAAGTTCTTTGTTTCTCCCTGCTCCCCAATCCAATCCCTGTGCGAGGTAAGCAATATATGCAAATAGATTATGGAAGCCCTGCTCGGCATAGAATTGCCTGCAGTAGCCTTGCACCATTGACGACCATGATCTTAAATTTAATTCAGTAATTGAACTGCTTGCTCGCCCGGCCCGCCATTTTTGTTACGTTTTTGCAATAATTCAAGGATTCTGCATTTTACTCTTAGGGCCTGTTTATATGATCCCGCCTAGCCGGGACGGGACAGTTTCCGAGATCCCGCTTGTAATACAAACACTAATTAGTGTTTATATGACCACTTTTCCATCCCGCCTAGGCGGGATCCCGGCACTTCTTGCCGGGATCCCGCTTAGACGGAACGAGAAATTGCCATATAAACACTCTATCCCGCTTGGCCGGGATGATTCGCGATTAGCATACATTAGGAGCATGTGTATATATTGGCATATTCGTTTTCTACAATAAAACATGCCGTCGAAGGAACCTGCACTACAAAATGAACTCCATATAAACACGCCATCCCGCCTAGGCGAGTTTCCCGGCTAAGCGGGATGAAAACATCCCGTCCCGGCTAGACGGGATCATATAAACAGGCCCTTAAGGTGGATTTCCTTTCAGCGGAGAATGCTAGCCGGTGGATATTTTGTGATCTCTTTTTTTATACTAGTGTATAGTGAGTATCGTTTCAAATTAGATTATCCGCTTTGTGACGTGTTATGTGATAATGGTATTGAAATATTGACTATTTCCCCACTGCCTGTTTGACATTGTCTTTCAAAAAAATTTTTATTTTGTATTATTTTATATTATTTATAAAAAATATATAGTCACTAAGGAATAAGATATAAATTACACAGGAACTTAACGGTTTCAACTTTTCTGAGCCACTGAACTATTCACATATGAAAGAGCTTTATTGCATGGAAAGCAGCCTTTAACGACTGAAACATGAACCGTGTTTTTGCATCAAAGAACAACATATGCCAATTAACTTACATGTCGAATTGAATTAATTTTAAATCTTAATTTCAAATAACAATAACCATCAGTTATCGTTCCAATGTTTACATATAGTTCACTGAACAAATGAAATCGTAAGAATAATACAGAAGCTGCTCATTGAGGCTCGAATAAAGCTACGAACATTAGATAAACCGCATAAGTTATGAGTTAAACAAGATGACTTAGATAACCCTTAGTTAAACAAGTTAACCGTTTAATAATTAGTCATAATTAGTCATAGTCAATAGGCAGTCAATGTTTATCGCACTTTTTCGGCGAAGTGCACGTTTAGGATTAAGTCGAGGGTTGATTTTTATCACTGTTTTATATTAGGCGGCGAAGTCGCGCGAATTAGCTTACTAACTGTCCATGCACATCATCCCACCAAATAGTTTTTAAAGGTTCTTTCTAACACCGTGAAGGGAAAAGTCCTAATATTCATCTGGCACTAATTTAATAATATTTAAATCAAAAGTATTTCAGCCGTATATTACGCTATATAAACACAGTCATTTGGAGTATAGTCATGAAAACAACACATGACAAATTCTATTTTACAACTTTTAAAGCGTGAAAATTCAATAGGAAATTCCAGTTATGACAAGGCTACTAAACAAATAATTCATTGACATTGTGTTATAATAACACGTTTAAATATCGAAATAAAAGCTAATGACACCTGCCCAAATTGTTTGCCATGGTTAGTTTGTACACAAATTAGTTCCCATAAACATTAACCCAATGTTACTTTCAGTTATTCAATAATGTAAAATAGGATCAGTCTATTAATGAACATGCAGATGATAAACTTTTATTGAACCCAAAAACTGCTAACTAGGAACGAATTACGTTATGGAACAACCAAATTCTTTTCATACCGCGCGAGAAATCGTCAAAAACGTTAGACTAGTGATAGGGATTTAAAGTTGGCTTACAGTCGGTAATATAAACAAAGCTTTGTATACATTTTTAATCTACAGGGTGTCTTCAAAAAAAACGAAAGCTATTGAAATTGCTCAACTTATAAAATGCTAAGTAGGAAAAATTTCAAATAATTAATATGATTTAAAAATTTAAATTAGCCTTGTTATTGCTTCCAAAGAAAATGGTACAGTTGACCGCGAAACAACGAGTGTTTATTGTGATAAATTATATACGCGTACCCAAAGGACAACGGAAGTACGAAACGTAATAAAATAGTTCAAAGAGGAGAAGCTGAGATATTTTCCATTGCACAAATGAAAACATTCATTTTTTGTTTATTCAATGTTACGTGTTCAAAAACAACCAATTAAAATAGGCGTTATATAATGCATAATAATTATCAGATTATATAATTGGTGTTGAACGTACATTTCACTGTTTTGTATTTTATATTACTATGCAACAAAAGAATGCAACAGTTCTTACAAGTGTATCTTTTAGGATTTCAATACTACCAATCATGCTTTAGAAAGTTCGTTGATCCAAGCTTTTGCGTCGCATTTTTAATCTACCATAATTATTATAAATCGACAATCTATCAATGAATACACAATTGCGTTGTTAATTTGATGCACGAAATTAAAACCAGGTGCACCTATCCAAAACGTCTGGTCGCCCACTGGATCAGTCGGTAGATCACCAATAAATTCCACTAGTATTTCTCCGGTCACATTATTCACGCTACAAACGTTTAAATTGCGCTCAAGTTTTGATTTCAAGGCCAGGTCATTGGCTGTTTTTTGCGCGTCGCTGTTCGTTGTCCAAATCACATCGAAAAGAAACGGTATTGATGTAGCAACCATTGTGGTGAGGATCTTAGCATTACTCGACACGCCAAAGCTTTGAGATAGCGCCAGGAAAAGAAACAGCAAATAAGCGAATAATACAACCAAGAATACCTTAGCGAAAAAAGGTACCAAAATTTCGTCGTATGGGAGAAGCGTCTCTCGGACAATATCGTATAGCAGCTTGGGAATGAGAGGCTCGCCGTTTTTGTCCAACTTAATGACGAAACTGTGGGTAAAGTCCGACGACGTAACTGACTGAAAACTGTCGCAGCTCTCATTGTCGCTGGAATGTATTTCAGGGCGGGTACATTCACAACCATGCAGAATAGAATTTTTCTTGCTAAATTTGTAAATACTTGTATTTAATTCAAGATATTTCGCTTCAACAGAAGACCTCCAATTGCTCCAGGAATAAACTAAGACGAGGGAGAGGGGAACAAAATATGTACTGTAATGTCCTGCGTTTAGATATAAACCAGCGATGAAGTAGAACAAGAGAACTAAACATTTCATAAAAGAACCAAGTATTAGTAGGAAGGTCAAAATTGAACCGAAAAATTGTGCGTAAAATTGTACTGTAATATTAAATTTTGATTCGTTTCTGTCTTTCTTTTTGTCGCGACGCCTCGAAAAAGATGGATTGCCAGAAATTTGATGTCGATAATTGCTGTGCAACCTTAGCGCTTGGGATGAGGTTGTGGCCTTATGTTGTGAAGATGATGAATTTTCCTCCTTAAACCAAATTTTAAGGAGGAAAAAACCTACAGCAAAGTACAATTCAAACGGTAAAACAAAAATCAGATATCGGATTAGTAAAATCACAATTGACAAACAATATTTGAACACATCGATACGGCTGATATCCTGTTTTCCACCGCTTCTTGTTTCGTCGTGGGATTCCACTTCCCGCGATAATAATCGAGTGCGCTCGGTAACTTAAGCATTGGTCGCCGATTGTTCATCCGTTGAAGTACAATCAAGGCTTAGCTTAAAGTGTCGACGGAGAAATGCATTCCTCCTCGCTTCTTTCCGCCAAAATTTTACATTGAAAGGAAAAGCAATGATCCTTTTAAAACTTTCGCTTACAAGGAAACTCGTGTTGGGATAACGGTGATCAAATGGAATACTGGCGTCTTCTTTATTGAAGTTGTATAGATAAAAAAAAAGAAGAAGTAACACCCAAGACGAACAAATTACCAGCACCAAGAAAAGCCAGATTGCATTTAAAGGATAATTTAGATCCCATTTAGGGAACAATGTTAGAATAATTAACACCGAAATTAATAGTTTTCTTCCAAGAGACTTAACTGGGCCATGGCCATCAATAAATATTATGTGAAAAATCGATGAAAGTGACATTGGGCTGTCAGAAATTTTGTATGTTGTGCGTTCCTTGGGAAAGGAGCCTAAATACACGATCATTTGAGGAAAAACAACGCAAAAGAAAGCAAGGACAGCCACACAAAACATACCGATAGAATAATCCAACACAGTTATTGATGAAAAGTCCGAACAGATGATTAAGCGATCCAGTAACCTACAACAACTATAGTACGCCGTTTTCTTATTCCAGAGGCACAATTTGTAATCAAAATGATCGTCATTGACGCGGTCATGGGGATACAGTTGGCGGAGTAGAAAGCTGAAAACAAAGTCAGAGGCACTCTTTCCTGAAAGCAATAGGCATCCTTTGGTCATTTCAGCGACAACAATATCCAAGGTTACGAGACCAGCATTTAATGTACTTGTATAGGAGGATAAAAGCATCGATGGAAGATTTTCGGTAGCGGTGATTAACGAAATTAACGTACGACCAATTTCGTTTGCCCAAGTTAACCGTGCTAGCACATAAGTTAACTTCGCCTTATTTTTAAACGATTCGATCCTAACATTCAATCTGATCGCATTCTTACCGCGATGAGCCAATTGCAGGACTTCCTTTAGGGATGCCGCTACGTACTTTCGATAATCGATATGCAGACGGCAGTTTGTCGATGAATTGTTTGCTGGATTTCCAATTACTATGGATTCAACTTTATCGATTCGGAAAAATACTGGATCCGGAAAACTTCGGTTGTCTGGAATGGCTTTGGACAACCCACTGCACGCAATCACCATCAGCACGAATATTTTAGCAGTCATTTTTTAACTCCCCAATATCACTCAATATCACATGTATAAATATTTAGTGAAAAGACTTTCTGGTAACTATATCTTACTTCTTACTTTCTGGTAAAAATATGGTTGTTAATACTGTATATATGGATTAATTCGTGTAAAGATACCATCGCGGGTAATCCAGGCCTATACCTAGGCTCCAATAGGTGGGAGGGGGGACAAAATTATCCAAACGTTATTTAGTTTTTTAAACATAATTTACCTTGAAAATTGTAGGAAAAAACAAATGAAAGTAGATTTTTAAAATACGACGAAGGCTCGTGTGGAGGAAGACATTGAGCTTGTTCTCATCGCTTTTGATCATTCGCCAAGTTTCACAACCATAGAGTAAGACAGCCAGTACATTAGATCTAAAAATCCTCAACTTGGTGTTTATGCTGAGTTGACTGTTCTTCAAGAGTCCTTCTCATAACCCAATCAATCACTAGTAGAAAGAGAAATCCAGACATGCAACAGCCTTGTTTCACCCCTGTCCTTACATCAAACCAGTCATAACTTCCAGAACTATCTACAACAGCACATTGGCTCTGATCATACATTGCCTTTACCATCGTGATCAATTTTGAAGGAATACCATACTCTCCCATTATTCCTCACAAAATACCTCTGTCAATGCTATCAAACGCTTTCTCAAAATCCACAAAACAAACATACAGGTTTGCATTCCATTAAATTACTTGTTCAATGATGTTTCTCAGAATGAATATCTGTTCAACTGTTCCTCTTCCTCTCCTAAACCCTGCCTGTTCTTGTCTAAGCCTGGTGTCAACAGCGTCCCTAATTCTTGTGATAATCACTTTGCCTAAAACTTTTGCGGCCACAGGAAGAAGTGTTATTCCTCTCCAATTTCCACATTCCATAAGATTTCCCTTCTTGGGAAGGCGAATGATCAACCCACATCTCCAGTCATTAGGTACTCTTTCACTTTCCGAGATCTTCGACAACAATTCGTACAACGCAGCTACTGTAGTTTCAATATCTGCTTCATCAGTTCTGTTGTCACACCATCAACACCACCAGCGTTTCCGTTCTTTAATTGCTGTATAGCTTTCCTAATTTCTGTATGTGTAGCGGGACCTGTTTCAATTTCTAATGTTTCACAAGCAACACTCTCCACTTCCGATCGTGTGGGGGGAGGTCTATTCAAGACTTCAGCAAAATGTTCCTTCCACCTTTTCTTTACCTCTTCCTCTTTTGTTAGTAGGATGCCTTCTTTACTCCTTACTGAGTCTGTTCTTCTGTTTGGTTTGTTGCAAAATTGTCTTGTAGCATCAAACACCGCCTTCATATTGCCTGTTTTGGCCGCTTTCTCTGCATCACTAGCAATCTGGTCAATCCAATTTCTCTTGTCTCTCCTAAGTTGCTTTTTTGCGTCCTTGTCTTTAGCTTGGTATTCTTCTCTGTATGCTGCTTTTAGTCTCTCTGACCTGGTTGAATCCACTTTAGCTTTACATAATCTTCTTTCATCAATTTTCTTCCAACTTGTAGCGCTTATCCAGGGCTTACTCTGTTTTTTCCTGTATCCTAAGACCTCCTGAGCTGTTTTCTTGTAACTTTCCTTTATATTAGTCCATCGAGTCTCTACATCTTGTTCGTTAACTTCTGTGCTTTCATCAGCTAAACAGCTAAATCTGTTCCTCAACTTAATTTGAAACTGCTGTCTTACTTCCGGTATAAGCAAACAAAGTCGTACAGTTGTGATAACTAGGTTGTGATCGCTTCCACAGTCTGCCCCTCTATAAGATCTCGTATCCCTCACTGATCTCTTGAACTTGCCATTCATTGTCACATGATCGATTTGATTTCTAGTCTTCCCATTAGGAGCAGTCCAAGTGTATTTGTGGATGTTCTTGTGTGGGAACATTGTTGACACAATAGCTAGGTTGTTAGCTGCACAAAAGGAAACAAAACGAACACCATTTTCTGACCGCTCATCTCCAAGCCCATGTCGCCCCACCACACCATCTTCCCCTTCCTGTTTGGCCCCGATCTTAGCGTTCCAGTCGCCCATCATCATAATCATGTCATGCCTTGGAGTCTTGTCAGTGACCTTCTGTAACATATCGTAAAAGCTATCCTTTGTCTCTTCGTCTGCCTCATTTGTTGGTGCATATACTTGAACCACTGTCGTTTTGATGTATCTTGAAGTGAATTCACTAAATTAATGCTCGTTCAATGAGAACTTGAGATGAAAAACCCACCTGTATAAAACAGGACGGAGAATATAACATCACGCGTGTATAGCTGTTTAAGTCTGAGTTCGATTCCAAGAATTCATGCTTATAATTATACGTATAACTCCTGGGAAAACCTCAAAAACAGATAACAAAATTTTTCACAAAATCTAAATAGATAAATTAGATGACACTTCGTACACTGAATTCGACAACGGTTTAAGGTATTTGCTTTTTGATTGAACACATTCTATCCTCCGTGCGCCTACAAGGATAAATCTGATAATTTTGAACAACCTGGATTTGAAGCACCCCCGCTTCTTAGGCAATGAGTTCCCAATTTCCTGATAATATCGAAAAATATACTCAATTTGTTTTTGATTATGTCTTTCGCCGTGGTGTAAGGTATTCCGCGGGATTCGTGAAAGCTCTGACCACTTTTGCCGTACTTAATTCTTCGTACAACCGGGTTGCAAGAATTGGGATTGTCAGGTAGCATTTAGAATAATCTCTCAGTAATAGTAACAGGACAAGTACGTTTACCCGATCTTGCTATATGAATTTTGTTTCCAGATCTGAACTGATCGTTCTTGCGTTGTGGAATGAATATAGACATACCATGCTGAGCAATTTCTATATGCTTCAGTTTAATAGCTAGTATTTCACTTATACGTAACAAACCGCTGTACCAGGACAATCAGGAGTAAGCATAGATCAGCTGGAGTTGCGGTGCTATGACCGTGCGTTTCTGCTAGCTGTTGTAACATGTGTGGTTGAAGAGGCTCTTTCGGCTGTCTCGGTTTGGCAAGAATTCTTTTACAACCTTCGTAAGTAGATTTGACAAATGGGTGATCAGTCGGGGATGGCAAACCATGCAGCCATGGAATGACCCCATCGGATACTGTAAATAGCGGTATCGAGAGTAGAAGTCTTGGCGGGTTCCATCCGCTGACGTAGATATAAAGCGACAAACATGGGTTGGGCTGGGAGATAAGCTACACCGATCTTGGACTTTGCAGTGGCGTAGCCAGCCTGACGATTTAGTCATGCTATGCAAATTTTATGCAATTATCATTATTCATTTCTTTAGAAATTCATTGTTTTCACAGTCGATGAACACCAAAACATTAGCATAGCATGACTAAATTGTCGGACTGGCTACGCCACTGGGACTTTGACCACGTCTTCCACCGATTCTAAGCATAAGCATACTGTGACGTAGTACTCCGAGCTTTAGCATTCAACACAATTTTGGGAAGTGACGCCGCCAAACACAACAGCGAAGGATCTTGAATCTGCAAACAATCCTTACACACGCCAACTCGAAATTCATCTAAAATAATCCCGTTACTAGCATATAATTAAAAATATATATACAGGGTGAGTAAAAAAAAACGGACACTTTGAAATTCAAATTAGTCGCATAACGCGGCTGTAATGTGATAGAAGTTGCTTAAAATATTTCATAGGTGTACGAAGCATATCATATTAATTAACCTAAGACATAAAGTTTGTTCCCATTGGGAGTTAAAATGCATTCTAAGCTCTGTAAATACAAAAGAACAGTATTATCAAATCGTTTTTGCTGATTGTACATGGGAATTGTCATATTCCAGCCATAAGTTCGCAGCTAATTTGAATTTCAAAGGTGTCCGTTTTTTTTTACTCACCCTGTATATGATCCTGACTATATAAACTTCACACACTATAATTGTATCAATATCACACAATGATTATTCAGAGCTCGAAAGAGCATAGAATATGCCAGAAATTGGCATCGGCTCTAAGGGCCGCAAACTGCTAACATTCAAGTTGCAGAGCTAACAAGTCAACAGTGGCGTAGCCAGCCCGACAATTTAGTGATGCTATGCTAATGTTTTGGTGTTCATCGACTGTGAAAACAATGAATTTCTAAAGAAATGAATAATGATAATTGCATAAAATTTGCATAGCATGACTAAATCGTCAGGCTGGCTACGCCACTGCAAGTCAAAGCTTGGTGTACCCATGAATACAGAAGGCTTGCTCTGATATGCAATTAACTGCCCTTCACCCGGTATACACATCTGCGGACACTTCTGAAAAACCAATGTGTCTTTAATAAAAGAAGCATATCGCCCTGGTCTGAGCATAATCGTAGGCCAAAAAACGGCCGAAGGCCATGAATGTGGAACAATGAGCGTGCCTGTGGCCTTGCATCTGCACAAATAGCGAATCGTAGGAATAACTAAAGATACTGCATGGTGAACACAACCAATTTGTATCATTAGACCAGTTTTGAGTGAAACAATCAACTGCTTCGGCGTCTGGACACCAAAAACGTGAATTGAACCGCGGCAATTGCTTATTATAGCTGGAGGCACACCGATCAATGGTGAAGGGGCCCCATTTGTTATGTAATACATTGAATAAACCAAGGTGTAACTGCCAGTCGTCTAAGTCTGTTGCTTTGCTTAACGCATCGGCGATCTGGTTTTCTGTTCTAGGTATCCATTGTGATTCAATCTGTATGTCACTGTGGAAACAGAGGTTGAAAATTTCTACAGCAATGTGCTGAAGCTCGGGCACTCTGCTACCCACTAAAACTATGCGACATGCACTTTGACTGTGTGAAAAAACTCTTATTTTCTTATGTTCTAAATATTTGAGAAATGTTTGTAGGACTCGCAGAATAGCTAACAGTTCTCTGAATGTTGAACTTTTGACTTGCCCAATGACCTTGAGTTCTAAGTTGCGATTAAGCCAAATAACCTCCGTATCCGCATCCACTAGCATCTGTATAAATATGCAGTGGTTCAGGCGATACATTCGCCCTCATGGAGTACCCATTGAGACAGCGAATATTAGATAGCCAAGATCTCAATTCTTCAACTAGGAGGGGTTGAATGTCGATCACATAGTCATTCCAGGAGCCTCTTTAGGAAATTATATAAATGAGCTGCCGAGTGAAGAGTCTTACTGAAGGCCCGACAACCAGATATAAAGAATTGATAAAACCGGCAATTTTAGCGAGTTCTATATAAGTCTTTTTGAATGGATTTCAGTAGATGACAGAGGGCCTAGACTCCTCGAATGGCTTGAGGATGTCGAAGCCAAATTTGAGCTAGTAGATTGGCCAGAAGGAAATGATGGAAAGGTTAAGAAACGTAAAGCTTTCCTGGCCATAGCAGGAGCTGAAGTAAGAAACAAGGTGGGGACATTAGGAAACACGGGAACTGATTATGAAACGTTAATAGACAAGGTCAAAGAAGATCTGTTGCGTGATGAGGCGTTGATTTTCTTAATATCGCAAGCTATGGACATGAAGCAAGATGAACGTGAAGGAATCGATGACTTTGCGATGAGAATTAGGAAGAAACATCAACGGATAAACTGGCAAGCTATACAAGATAAGTATAGTCTAAATGACTTAATGACGGGAGTAACTATTACAAGAGGGACAACGAATGTGAATATTCGTGAATATTGTTTATCTCGAAGTGGGGTACCCAACCTTGACGATGTTTTAGCTAGAGGCCGTAGCAGAGAAAGAATGAAACAACATGACAGAGAAATAATTGGTAATACGGACACGGCGGGTCGTGAAATAGTGACAAAAGCTGAGCCGACTTTTGCCATTAAGGGCCGTTATGGAAATATAGCTCACGGTATGAGCTTGAAAAAAATCAGAAAGCAATTTTTGATTCAAGTACATGTAAGTAATGTAAATTCTGTGGCTTCGACTGGTCTCACCCCAAGGGACTAGCAAGTTGCCCTGCTTTTGGCAAAGAATGCCGCAAGTGTCTAAAGAAAAATCATTTCGCTGAATGTTGTCAAACCAAGATACAAAAACTAAATCAGTTGTTAGGACAGCATGGAGAACTTGTGAGTCAGATTCAGACAGTGAAGGGGTAGTTGGTCATGTCTATGAACTACGGGGGGCTCACATGAAAGAGTAACTGTCCAAATTAATGGGCAATTACTTAACTTTGTTATTGACACTGGTTTCAGTAATATGATAATGACTAAAAAAGAATACTTTAAGTTCAGTATAGACAAAGAAAATCCTCTTAAGTGTACTAATGTAAAGTTAACGCCATATGGTTCCAATGATACACTAAAAGTAATCGGTAAATTTAAAGCAATGATAGAATATCAAGATAAGCAAGTACAAGAAACAATTTACGTAGTTTATACTCCAGAGCGGCAAAAGAAAAGTTCTCTACTGAGTAAATCGGTAGCTGAGAGGTTAGGAATTATAACATTTAACATAAACAGAGGATCAGTATGTGAAGTTATGGAAGGGCCAAGCTCAGACCATAAAGCGCAAATAGAGAGATCAAGTTTGAAGTCCAAAGGGCACACTGCATGGAGGTGCGAGCGCTAAACTTCAGGACGTTATTGCAAAGTTTGATGATGGATTCCAAGGAGTCGGAACTTTGAAAGACAAGAACGGAAAGATAAAGTATGTCAAGATACAGGTTGATTTATCGGTAAAACCAGTGGGGCAACCATATCCACCACCACCAACTCATCTAGAAGACAAGCTGATAAAGGAATTGGACAAGTGGGAAGATAAGCAAATAACAGAAACAGGACCCATAATTGAAAGAATTCCTGAAGGGGAACCAGCTACGTGGTTGTCTAACTTAGTGGTAACAGGAAAGAAACTCAAGCCAGGACAGAGCATTGAAGACATGGAAGTTTGACCCAGTGTTAATATGAGGTGTCCAAATAAGGCAATTCTGACAATGAAGTGCCATATTCCAACTATTTTGAAAGTTCGTCGTAAACTCCAGAAAGCTGGCGCCACACGATTCAGCAAGCTTGATATTCATAGAGGATATTTGAACATGGTTCTGCACCCAGATAGCAGAAAAATTACGACACATCACACACCCCGTGGACCAAGAAGATTTACACGTATATGGAACGAAGTCTGCTGCTGAAACGTTTCAGAAGGAAATAAGCGAGGCTTTGGAAGGACTGAATGGGGTCTTAAATATAAGTGACGACATATTGATATATGGGAAGGATGAAGAAGAGCATGATGCTAATGTAGAAGACACGTTGAAAAGATGCAGAGAACGAGACATCCGACTGGGGCGAGAGAAATGTGAATTCAACCTTTCAGAAGTAAGCTACTATGGATACGTGTTCTCGGGACATGGTATAAAACCAGATCCATTTAAAGTTGCAACGTTAAAGAATGCACAGCCACCGCAAAATGCAAATGAAATGAGGTCATTCTTGGGCATGGCAGGGAACAGATTTTCTGAGAAGACTGCAAAGCTGAGAGAGCTAGCTAGTGGTGGATAAAGAATATAGATGGACCTCTGAACATCAGAGTGCATTTGAAGAATTGAAGGAATGTCTATCAAATGAGACGACACTCGCGTATTATGTGCCTGGCAGAGAAACGGAATTGGTAGTTGATGGCTCACAAAATGGACTTGGAGCAATTTTGGCTCAGAGAGATCCTGTGACGAAAGAATTTCGACCGGTAGCATATTCTAGTAAAGCTTGTACTGAAGTTGAAAAACGCTACTCACAAATTGAAATAGAATGTTTGGCCGCAACTTGGGCAGTGGTGAAGAATCAACACTATCTCATTGGATGCAGTTTTCGCTTAATCACGGATCATGAACTATTGGTTAGCCTGCTTAATAACCCACTGAAGAATGTGTCATTGCGAGTTGAAAGAATGCGCATCAAGCTAATGGGATTTCAGTTTGTAGCACAATATCGACCTGGGAAGAGCAATGCAGCAGATCGGGGATCAAAACACCCTGATATGTCTATACCTGCAACTGATCATGAAGTAGAGGTTTATGTCGACATGGTAATCGAGCAGAAGAAACTGAAAGCAACTACGGAAGAAGAAGTGAAAGGTGAAACACTAGAGGATGAGCTATTGCAAAAAGTTATTCAAGCTATAAAGATGAAGCGGTTGCTTGGTAATTAAGCACCAGGAATTGCAACAATATGCTGTGGTATTTCCTGAGCTCTCAGTTATAGACTGATTGTTATTGAGAGGTGAAAGATTGGTTATACCTGGAAGCTTACAAAAAAGAGTTGTTGATGCAGCGCACGAAGGTCATCAGGGTATAACAAAGACCAAGGGTTACTTGAGAAGCAGAGTGTGGTTCCCAGGGATGGATGCCCTAACTAAAAGGACTGTTCGTGGATGCATGGCATGCCAAGTTGTGACGCCTCAGACCTCAAGACTACCACTGAAGATGACACCACTGCCTGATGAAGTTATGGAGAAAGTAGCTACTGACTTCTATGGCCCACTCCTATCGGGAGAATATCTGTTGTTAGTTGTGTGCAAATATTCAAGATATCCATTCATTGAAGTTGTGACATCTACATCAGCAAAGGCTGTCATTCCGAAATTTGAGAGAATTTTCTCAGAATTCGGATACCCAACGGAAGTTACTGCGGATAATGGACCCCCGTTTAGATCACAAGAATTCAAGGAATATGCGGCAGAAAGTGGTTTTACGGTACGAAATATTACGCCCGCAGAGCCCAAAGCAAATTTCGAAGTGAGAAGTATATAGTATATATGTGATGTTGCTACTCTGAGTCACCAACCGGGCAAGCTGAAAAATTAGCTTGACCACGGTGGGAACTATATACATATATACATTTAATATACACACTTGAGTCTTTGCATTATCACTATGAAGTATATAGTAATTAAAGTTAATGGTTCAATGATAACAGCTCGGAGCCAATGGGGTCATGTTGTTACGAGAGATGCATCAAAGATGAAGAAACTTCGGGAATATCGAGATCTCGAATTTGAGATAGGTGACGATGAATTAGTTCAATCGGACGAAGAAGTTCAAGAAGAAGAAAGCAAAGAGAAATCAGATGAGGCACCGCAGACGGGAATGCAAAGGCAGCCATTAAGACGATCCAGTAGAGTGAGAAAGGCAAACATGAATAATAAATATAGAGACTATGTGTGAAAGATAAGCGGACATGACAATTAATAAGTTACTTATTAATTCGAACATCACAACAATTTGAATTAGAGTATAATTGAATGTATAGTATTTTTTTTCTGGTTTAGACTTCGGAGAGAAACGATTAATATAGGTAGGACTTATAGTAATTCTAAAGAAGAGGAGGAATGTAGTATGTAATATATGTATTTATGCTAATTATACTAATCATGTGTATATAAGCTAGGTCAGCTAATAAATTGGTTTGATGTACAACACTACACGTCTGCGAGGCGGGAAATTCCCGTGTTTCTATTTAACAATTAGTCGCCGAAGGCGAGGTGATTACAAGCCTATATTAACTGAGCCGAAGGCGAAGTGGATATAGGCTTGTAATCACCGAGCCTGAGGCGACTAATTGTTTTAGTATAATCTCAGTATTGAAAAAGTTTTATTTATAAATACAAGTCATATTTGGTTCAACGCGCAATATAGTACGACCGTACAAACCAATGTCGCTCGGGAATTCTTGAAGTTGATTGACAAACATTTTCCCAAATCGTCACCCCTCCATAAGATCTTAAACAGAGACACGGCAAAGTTAGCTATAGCTGTATGAACAACATTAAAAGCGTCATATCAAAACATAGTAAGCGCGTGTTGAAAAAAAATCATTCCCAACAACCCGACAACGCTAACAAATGTAAAAACCTATGTAACTGAAGGAACATGAACGAGTGCCCACTAAACAATATGTGCTTGACGAAGGATCTAGTTTACAAAGCCGAAGTGAAAACCGAAGACTCCAAGGAGACCAAAACGTACATTGGTAGGACAGCGACAACTGCATGATTCAAAGAAAGATACAGAAATCACAAGAGATCATTTCACGACATTAGATACGAAAAACAAACGGAACTTTCTAAGCATGTTTGGAGATTGAAGCAAAATGAAAAATAATACGGTATAATATTAAGTGGTCCATCGTATCCCTAGCAAATTCAATCAAGGCTGGAGAAAAATCCTGCAATTTATGTTTAGAAGAGAAATTGCAAATGCTACGTAATTGTAATTCTACGTCGACCTTAAACAAAATAAGTGAACTTTTCACGAAATGCGTGCACGTGCGCAAGTTCCACGCTGGATAGTGCATAGTCTATAATAGCCCCTGCAGGCATCTCTTATATATTAAAAAAATGCATTTGGGCTTGTGTCGGGGGATAGGCCAGGAAAAAAGCGGGAGAGATGCATGCCATAAATCGACACAACAAATTGCACTGCGCATACCAGCTCACGCATGCTAATTTTAGAAAAAAATGACAAAATCGTACTGTGTGTAAGCGGGAGTGGAAAGACAGGAAAGGAGTGAAATAATTTTGCCCTACAAATTTACGCGTAAAATTTTCTGGTTTATTAAAGAACGAATAAAAGTGTTTTGTAATTGTAACATGATAATCCGTGAAGTGTAAAGTCTGATACTTTTGATATGAATTAATATTCATATCAAAATATTATTTCACATGCCAACATGGCTGTGCATTTAGGCGAAATGGAGCAAATGTTATCGAGAAAATACCCATTAAAAGCGCACGGATAATACGAAGGGTTATGCGTTTTAATTGCCATATTGCTTTGGTGGGTAATCATGATTACGTTGTACTGTTTGACATAAACATGGATTACATAATTTTACAGATATATAAATCTTCTTTACGCGCTTAGATCTAGTGTTATGCATTGGCTGTTTGTTAGACGTAAATTCGTACAGTAAATCTTGGTTGATACTTGATACAAATAAACAATAGTCAATACAATAATCGACCTTATGACTGTACGACGGGCGAATGCAAATATATGCTAATGCAGAACCACGCTCAAATATACAGTTTACATAGGAAATTATAGGACTATAGTTTATACGAACTTATAGGAGACCGAGCATTGTTTATATGAACATCGACATGAATCTTTACCTTAATTATCTCATTAGATTTTTCACTTTCACGAGCACACGAGGTAACGGATTATCCATATTACTCGACAAGACGACAACTGAAAGCTATTCGACATATTCGCTATTTGTAGCGTGAACTTCCTAACAAAGATCTGTATAGGGCCTTGCAGGAACCTCAAATCATTACAATAAAATGCCATTTTGTAAAATAAAAATACGAATTCGTATTAATGCGAGATCGAGCAGTGGAATCCAGATCCAGTGGTAGAATCCAATAGATTTTTAAAAACATCAGCTGTCAAACATCCAGAAATTTTTCAATCTTCCTTATTTACTTGAAAAGGATATATTTTTCAAATAAAGCAAACCAATAGGAAATCAATATTTTTCTTTCGCCAGCCAATCGGAAAGCTTAAATTTGGCGAATGAGTCAGACCCCGTAAAGATAAGGCAAGCCGATGAAGAACCAATATTAACCCTCCACCAGCCAATCGGAAACGCCAAAATTGCGCAGATGAGTCAGACCCCGCAAAGATAAGGCAAGCCGATGAAGAACCAATATTAGCCCTCCACCAGCCAATCGGAAACGCCAAAATTGCGCAGATGAGTCAGACCCCGCAAAGATAAGGCAAGCCGATGAAGAACCAACATTAGCGCTCAACCAGCCAATCGGAAACGCCAAAATTGCGCAGATGAGTTAAACCTCCGCAAAGATGAGTCAAACTTCTTCTAAGCCAATCAAATCTTCTAAGCCCTGTCTCCAGATGCTTCTTTGCCTTACTAAAAAGAATTTTTACCCGCGGTAGGGTCCATATATCTGTCATATCCTACCTCTTATTCACCGCCAAAGAGGTGGATATTAAGCGTGGAAAACACTCGCAACTCACGAGATTTATTGGTGACGTAAGACGCGGGAAAATGTTATTATTAGATAGCTCGAGATTGATTGATTGATTGATTGATTGATCACTTTATTATGGTGTCAAGTCTTCTAGCAAAAGAATAAATCTTTCACTAATCGGGGACACCTGAAAAATTATCCTAATTACAATAATATAGAATGCTTACGTCTAATTTATATATTTACACGGTGTTATGCATGCATACTATGATAATTTAAATATTACAAGGAACTAAGTTTTACAAATGGAACAATTCTTACAGGAATTTTTACCAACTAAGTCAGCCAAATCTACTTTTCTGATACTGTTCTTGAAACTGAGTATCGAAGTCAAAGTTCTTAATTCTGGTGAAAGTTTATCCCATAGGTACGGGCCGAAGTATCTTAGAGAATGCTTGCCGTATTTAATCCCACTAAATCGGCGAAAATCAGAATTTCTAAGGTTATATGTAGATTGTGGACTTTCAAATAAATCTAAAATATTATTAGGTAACAATTTATGTTTGATTTGTACATGAAGATTGCTATATTTTGCAACCTTATATTATAAAGTGTGGTCATATTAGCTCTCTTTAAAAGCTCTGAATAGGAAGAGCCCCAGTTGCAAAAAACAGACCGCAGTCCTCTTTCATTAATTCGTTCTAATTTGTTCTTATCACTTTCCTTGCAAAAGTGCCAAACAAGGCTACAGTAATTGAAATAGGGCATAATGGCTGCTTTATATATATGCAATTTTGCAGTAGTTGTTATCAGCTTCCTAAGCCTCATCAATACCCCAATTCTCTTACTCGTTGTCTTACAAATATTGGACACATGTTCAGAAAAATTCAGATCTTCGTCTAAAGTCACTCTCAGAAGTTTCATCTGCTTCGCCTGACGTATTGTATGGTTGTCAATATCTACATCTGTAATATTGCCGTTATTGCCTTTGGTCATCATCATAACCTGATATTTGTCAAAATTAGCTTCCAAATGGTTATCCTTATACCAGTCACCCGTGGTTTTCCCATCCAACTCCAGTACCATTGATGCTTCTTGGATTGATTGATTTGAGGAATAAAGTTGGTGATCATCCGCGTACATTGAGAGTTGTGAGCTGATGTTTTCGTAGAACAAATCGTTTTGATATAATGTTCCACAAAACTGGTCCCAATGAGGAACCCTGTGGACAACCACGCGTAACAGTTTTCCAATCGCTGCTCACGTTATTGGCAAGTCTGACCCTATTTTTACGATCCCTAAAATAGGATTCTAGGATTGACAAGGAGCTATTTGACATACCATATGCTTGGAGTTTAGAAAGCAAAAGTGGTGGGTACATAGAGTCGAAAGCTTTACTCATATCTGATGAGAGTACACCTACGATTTTATTATGATCGAGTGCTTGCTTCCAGTCCTCCACTAGACGAATAAGTGTAGTCTCACAACTATACGATTGCCTGTACGCAGACATGAAATCATCAAAGATCTTATCTGTCAATTCACATAGTTGCTTGCTTAGTATCTATCTGTTCAAACACTTTATCAACGGCAATCAATACAGTGACGGGTCTGTAATTCTCCCTCAATAGATGATCATCTTTTTTATGAATAGGGATCAATTCTCCCCATTTCCAATCCGCAGGCCAAACTCCATGGGCAAGTACCTGATTATATATGGCAGTGAGCGAGTCTGCTATCTCTTCTGCAGTAATTCGTAATGCCCTGGGGGGAATGAGGTCATGACCAATTGCCTTGTTAGGATTCAGTTGTTGTAATGCGGTCAGTACCTCTGCCTGTGTGATTTCTCTGAAACTAAATGAATTTTGTGACCATTTCTAGTGAATTTTCCTTACACCTCTATGACTATTAATGGTAAAATTTTCAGAGTCGTTTGATATATCTCCTATACCATCCGCGATAGTGGAAAAAAAATTAGCAAATATTTCTGCAACTTGACGTTGATCATGCTTGATTTCGTCCTCGACTTGTAAGGATATAGCCGTGTTGTCTTTACGTTTATTTCTAATGAGAGGAGCAAATGCATTGAAAAAGTTTCTAGGATTGGTTTTAAGATCTTTCGCTTTTTCGCTCCAATATTTTCTTATCGCCTTTCTCCTAATACGTGTAGCCGCATTTCTCCATTTCCGCATTTCTGCCAAACTTTCCTCAGTTTGCAGTTTCTTATGTCTTTTAGCAGATTTACGTTTCTTTCTAATGACTCGTTTCCATTCAGCCGTAATATATGGTGCATCCTTTTCCCTCACTTTCATACTTTTAAGGGGCATGTGTTTGTCAAGCACGTTATTTACTTCCATGTTCCACCGTTTACATTGCTCATCTACGGATAAAGTGTTATCAGAATTAAGTGCACGCATAGCCTCTTCCATATCTTTCTTCATTTCCAACTCATTCACCTTTACTGTTCTTCTAAATTAGATTATTTTCATAGGATATCGTTTCACTTTTGGTTTAAGAAACCCATAAATCATTGCGTGATCGCTGAGTAGTGAGTCCTAAATCAATTACTCCGGAATTGTCGAACATGTCAGTCTTATTTGTAAGAATGAGATCAAGTAAGGAACTCGTAGTGGATGTAATTCGTGTGGGTTCTTGTATCAGGCAAGTGAAATCAAATACGTCTTCTATATCTCTAAGTATCTTTCTTTCTCTAGTATCTGTCTTAAGTCTATCAAGATTAAGGTCCCCCAAAATTATAACTGACTCTCTCTGCGAGAACGCCCACGAACATAGATGAAATAAATCATGCCATAACATGCTGTAGTTTGCACTCTTAGGGGGTCTATATAGGCCAATTATTACGAAGCTGCCACCTCCTATGTTTGCATCTAGAATAATAGGTTCTAGTGTGCTATAGGTCTTCGGTAGCTTAAGACGTTTGGCAGATATTCCCGATCGTACACATGCCAACACCCCTCCACCACATTTAACCCTGTCATTACGAAATAAACGGTAGTTCTTTAATTTAAATTGACTGTCAGGGTACGTTGAATCGATTTTTGTCTCAGTTAGGATAATCACACTAGCTCTCAGCTTGTCATTAATTAACTTTAGCTCCTCGAATTTATTCTGCAAACTATTGATGTTAAGATGTAACAATAGATCTTGATTGTTATGCCTCTGTTTTAGTAAAATGATGTTCTCGAGAGGATCTGTAATACTTTCACTAGATGAGCGTGATGTATTTTGCAAATTAGTGTGTGGCATGTCCGAGATGTTAAATAGGTCTTCGAGATTGCTTACGTTCGCAAAGGGAAAAGATTTCAAAGTTTCTATACATTGTGAACACAACCATTTCTCAACAGCTTTACCAGATTGTAAATCTTTATATTGCGTTGGAGAAATACCTCCGCACTTTATATGACATAACAAATTACACAATTTACAACTCACGGTTCGATGGTTTCTTGCTATTGTCCGACTACAAACACAGCATTTTGGCCGACTTAAACTTCCACCGATAGGCTCAGGATTAGGCGAAATATCTCCAGATACAGCAATTCTTGTTAGTTGAAAATTGGCAAGTCCGTTAGAGTAATAAGTAGTCCTCGCAGAGAAGAAGCGCTTCCTACCAGTCCTCAGTATAGTTTCTACGTTGACAGAGACGACTTAAATTCTCGACTGTATTAAGATAAATTTTCCTTTTACACCGTATATTTGGCGATGGTATATACTCTCTCGCTTCTCCTAATAGTTCCCGAACATTTCTTGTTGTAGGGCATTCAACGAATAGCCCTAACAAACATACTAAGATGATCAGTTTAGCTGTAAACCCAATAACCCAATAAGTCGCTGCTAAAATTCCCTATGTCAGATGAGTGACGGCTACGAGCCGATGACGAATTATCACGAATATCACTTCAATATAGATGAATCTGGTTGTGGTAGCAGGAGCAATTGTTTTCTGTAAAAGCTCTTTATTATGTTTTATATAGCGTTAGGTTTACGAACCCTCTCACTTCAGGTCTATAAATGACGAATATAGTCTGCCTAACTAAAACCAATATCGCAATGGTAGCTAGCTAATACGCTTCACTCCAAGGTTCATTCTAGAATTACGAGAAACATAGTGATTTACAGTGGCCACTTTGCATGTCGCCTTGTTACGGGACAGCGATTGTTTAGTTTTAGAGGGGCTAAATTATGGAACTCATGGAAGCCGGAGATCAAATCCGAACGGTCATTAATGTCTTCTAAATATAAACTTTACAAACACCTCTTGATTCTTAAATTATATATATCCTAGATTTTAGAGATTGTAAATATATTTATGTTGTATTGTATCACTGAAAGACCCTTTCGAGGTGATATGTAATAAAGTTTATATAGTTTTATAGTTTATCAGTCATGTTTAGGTTGAAGCATATAAGCATTGAAGCAAGACGTGTACTTTTGAGCTGCTGCATTCTACATCTTTTATACCGATTTTACAAGTTTATAACTCATCTATATTATATACCTTGGTCTGAGTTGTAATATGTCGTTGTCAGACAATGTGTGTCTTGCCTGGACGGGAGAATACGATCTATTAAAGAAGTTTGTATCTGAAGACTTAAAGTTAATTGGAGTATGGGACCAACCAGGCGGCGACAAGAGGGTATTTAAATCAACTAATACTTCGATTTCTTGGCGAAGATCTAAATGTTTGCTCTACATAGATGGCCCTGAAGCGAGCGATATCACACAGCTTATATGTTCCAAAATTGTGGGAAGTTTAAAGGCTGTAAGTAGACCTAATGACCTAATAAAGACACAAATATCTCAGACTTTTCATGTCAGACGGCGGCCGATCTGCAACCTTGTTTATGCAAATGCGTAGATGTTTGTCGTGATATCAAAGATCTTAAGTCGAGTCAAAGTGCTAGTAATGAGGCTATTCAGGCGTTGTCAGAAACTGTTGATCTCATTGCTGAGACTTGTGCTGATTTTCACGGGAAGTCCTACATTGAACAAAAACGAAAAAACAAGTCTCACGCTGTTAAGAGCCTACATGAATCGCTTCACGAATTTGAATTACATATATCTGATAATGAACAAAACACATTTGAGACAACAGAAATTATTGAAGCAACTAATTCTATTGAACCCAAGATCAAAAACACTGCGGTACAAATTCAGACTAACAGGTCTCTCTCAAATAATACGCGTGGGTACCAGAGAAAACGCTATATTGGATTGGTGTCTAACTAATGCAAAGAAGTCTACCTTGGATGTTTCTAAACTGCCTCCTCTTGGTCTTAGTGATCATAACACCATCCTAATTAAACCTTACTTAAATAATCCACCTATTCAAGCGAACAAATCTGTGCTGAAAAGGGATCTTAGAGATAGCAATTTACGACTTTTTGGTCAGTGGATTACTGCTTACGATTGGTCTGATCATGTTTTATCAACTTTAGACTGTGAAGAAAAGTATGCTAAATTTGATGAAATGATTACTTTTGCAGTTGATTACTTTTTTCCAGTTAAGAAAACTAAAATTAAAAAGTCAGACAAACAGTGGATGACCCCTGCCTTAAAAGTTGCAATATCCAAACGTCAAAAAGCATTTTTCAAATATGGGAAGACGTCGAAAGCCTTTAAAAATTGGCGAAATTTAGTCCAACATGATGTTAAAATTGCACGGGGTAAATATTATTGGAAATCAGTAGAAAAACTGAAAGACGGTAATCCATCTAAGTGGTGGAGAGAAGTTAAAAGCTTGGGTGGTTTGTCGTCTACTAATACATGGCACCAACAGTTAATAGGTGATGACAACCCTTCTGTAACACATCTGGCTGAGTCATTTAATGATTTCCTGGTTAACCTTACCTCTCACGTTTCCCCGCTTACACGTGATACCAGCTCCATCGTCCCCGACGTACCACACCAGTTCCTCGTCAATCCTGGGATTGTTTTGTCATCCCTTCGTCAGATTAAGACCAATAAGTCCACAGGACCAGATAGAATTCCTAATATACTGCTCAAAATGTTTGCTATCGAATTTGCTCCTGTTCTGGCTGATATATACAATTCATCAATACAACAAGGAATTTTTCCACATCAGCTAAAGCGTGCTGTCGTTATTCCAGTTCCGAAAGTGTCACCCCCAGCAAACCTCGAGAACGATCTGCGTCCAATTTCTCTAACATCCCAAGTGGCAAAGGTTCTGGAAGGTTTTACCCTTAAATCCTTGTTGTCGCAAGTTGCTAACAAAATGGACCCTAAACAATTTTCCCTTCCGAGAAAATCCACAACCCATGCCTTGGTCTACCTATTACACTCAGTCTTAGCAGCTCTCGAGTCAGGCCAGTGCTCTATTAGAATATTCTTTGCAGATTTTAGAAAAGGTTTTGACCTGGTTGACCATAATATTATAATTGAATAATTAAAACGTCTTGATGTCCATCCTTCTATTGTTCGGTTGATCAAGGATTTTCTTACTGGCTGCGAACAATGTGTAAAAATTGACAATTGCTATTCCTCATGGAAGAAAACTAATGGTGGTTTACCGCAAGGTACCAAACTTGGACCCATTTTGTTTGCAATTCTCGTCAACCAGTTTCTAAATAACTGGCAGGGCCGTATCAAATTTGTAGACGATTCGACAGCTTTTGAGATCATTCCGCGGGGTTCACCTAGTTTTCTACCCATAATTGTAAATGAGATTTCCCTGTTCGCCATGAAAAGAGGAATGGAACTCAATCCAAAAAAATGTAAGGAGATGATTATAAGCTTCTTGAAATATAACCATACCTCCTTCAGTCCTATCTACGTTGCAGGCGTTCCTATAGAGCTTGTGTCAACATTCAAGTTACTCGGCGTTCATTTGTCTAATGATCTTACATGGAATACCCACGTTGATTATATAATTAAAAAGGCTAATTCACGATTATATTCTCTTCGCAAATTACGGAAAGCTGGTTTAAAACAATCCGACCTGACCATGGTATATTGTTCCTTCGTCCGTTCGCTACTGGAGTATGCATCGCCATCGTGGGCTACCTTGTCATCCGCATTGTCAGATGAAATTGAATCTATCCAACGGCGTGCTCTCAAAATTATTTATCCGACGTTGTCATATGCTGATGCGCTTGTTGTTACAGGACTTGATAATTTGATAAATCGTAGAGACGTGGCTTGCAAACTGTTCGTTCATAGGTTAAGGGAATCCAAGACACACTTTTGTAATCCATTAGAATCTATTGTTAAAGTAGAATCTCAAGAACCCGCTCATGATTATTACCTACGAAATCAAAACAATATTCGATCTCCACCGCTTCTATGCACTGAGCGATTTCGTAACTTTGTTACAGTTAAGTATAATATTTAAAAAAATAATATTGAATTACAATATTTAAATTCCATTTTAATGTAGCTAAGTATGTAAATAAGTCTTTTTACCGTTGTATATAACTTCTCAATTAGGCCTACCTATGTAGACTATATTGATGATTATTTTATAAATTATTAATATTCTGTAAAAACCTTACAATATTTAATACCCTATGTAACGATAATCGTGTAATTCAGTTTGTACTGCGATACGATTTTAATAAACTAATAATAATAATAATAATAATAATAATAATAATAATAATAATAATAATAATAATAATAATATAAAATAATAATAATAATAATAATAATAATAATATATAATAATAATAATAAAATAATAATAATATAATAATAATAATAATAATATAATAATAATAATAATAATAATAATAATAATAATAATAATAATAATAATAATAATAATAATAATATAATAATAATAATATAATAATAATAATAATAATAATAATAATAATAATAAAAATAATAATATATAATAATAAAATAATAATAATAATAATAATAATAATAATAATATAATAATAATAAAATAATAATAATAATAATAATAATAATAATAAAAAATAATATAATAATATATAATATAATAATAATAATATAATAATAATAATAATAATATAATAATAATAATAATAATAATATATAATAATATAATAATAATAATAATAATAAATAATAATAATAATAATAATAATAATAATAATAATAATAATAATAATATAATAATAATAATAATAATAATAATAATATAATAAAATAATAATAATAATAATAATAATAATAATAATAATAATAATAATAATAATAATAAATATAATAATAATAATAATAATATAATAATAATAATAATAATAATAATAATATAATAATAATAATAATAATAATAATAATATAATAATATAATAATAATAATAATAATAATATAATAATAATAATAATAATATAATAATAATAATAATAATAAAATATAATATAAAATATAATAATATAATAATAATAATAATAATATATAATAATAATAATAATAATAATAATAATAATAATATAATAATAATATAATAATAATAATAATAATAATAATAATAATAATAATAATATAATAATAATATAAAATAATAATAATAATAATATTAATACGCCCAATCGCCAATTAAATATTTGCTTGGATTTTGTATTTGTGACCTGAGTACGCATAAAGTTTGGAACAGGTATTTATTTTTGCTGTGCCGTGCATGCTAATAAATTGTGTTTAGAGTATAGAATGCTATATACAGCACTGTCATTATTATACGTCCAGAAATCACCTAAAAAAAACGCGGTTAACCTAGTTCAAACTTCGGTCTCATAAAGGTTGAGATCAGACCGAGGTCGAACCGCGGTGAGACGGAGGTTAAACCTCGGCATAACTCGATCTTACAGACATTTCTTAAGATTTTTTCCATTTGGTTATTCATGCTGTTCTTCTCAGCTGTTCATAACATTTCGTTCGGAAGCGAACGGCCACTGCGAAGGTATTTTTTCCCTTGCGGTCGTCTGCGGTTTCTTTCGGTCCACCGCAACCGAATCGCGACGGCAGTGTGAGGTTTAGCTTTCCACGAAGGCCTCAATTTCCGTCGTATAAGATCAGAAATCGTTCTTTTGCTTGTGAGACCGTCGATCGCTGGTCTCACATGCATCTGCATGCTGTGGTAACGTCAACGGCGTTAGCGGTAATTTTTTCCCTAAACAGCTAGAACATCAAAGCGATACTACATAAAGAAGCTTGTTTTAGCTTGCATTCACACTGACGCACTGAGCGCCAAACTTGTTCATCGATCTTGCTGTCTATTTGGGACCAGAGAAGACAACATTATACAGGTATAAAAAGGTTGAAGTATTTCTCGAAGTATACAGGTTTATTTACCTAGCTGATACTGCCGACTAAGGAGCGAGCCTAAAGTTCAGTCGTCAGATCTAAGTTTGTTACGTCGTTAAATTCGGTTATATCACGTAGTCACATCTGCCTGCATTTGCAGAGACACTTTCAAAATTACGAGTTAAGAGCTTCTCATTATTCTGTGGGCAACACAGCGCAGCATAGCATAATTATATAATACTATTGTGTGACTTAAATTAATGCGCATTCTTCTCATATTGTTACAGGATGAGAACGAAAGAAAGCAAGAATGAAGAAATTTGGATACGGGGGAATAAATAACAAGGGGAATGTAGATTGCTTTATGGTCTACTCTAGTTTGCTATCGGTGTATTAATACTACTCTTCTTTCTTATTATAAACATTAATAAATGCTTTCACATCACCATTTGTAGTCCTTCTTACACCCATATGCTCGTTGCTGAGCCATGGTGAGCGCGGTATTAACGCAGTATCGGTATGATACAGTTCGTTGGAACATTGTATTGTTTATCTCATATATCTGCGTATTAAGATACATATCGTGAATTATCTTGATTCTATAATAAGGCCGTTTTGTGCCATCTTATACATATATATAAGATGTCATCCCATAACAGCTAGGTTCCTTCAATTGTGGGCTTACGTCATCTGTTTGAGTCTGTTCAAAGCCTTTGCATTGAGTCATTGTAATAGCATTCTTCAACGTACCTCTCCTCCAACGTCAGTGTTGAAATTGGTAAGATGAGACCAGACAACAGAGTTAAGTACTTCCGTCACAATATTTGCGCTGCAGTTAATGCACTATTGAACATTGTGGAACATGACTTGTATGAAGATTAAAGCTGTGCGGACTAATGCCATCCAAGTGCATTTCGAGGGGGGCAGGCGCTTTTTTCTAAAGATTTGAGAGGGTTTAATGTGCGTTTCCCTAATATTAAATTAAAACTATAATTATTGATTAGTGTGCAAAATACAGATTTCCCTTAAACTCGAGAAACATGCACTCAAGGATGCAAGATTGCAAACTACAGATGACACATGATGCGCAGTTTAAAAAGATATCTAAATCTATCTGTTTGTTAAAAAGATCTGGTAAAATTCTATAACTCATTTTAGGTTACGCAATTTTACTTATTGCTCAAATGTTTGGATAAGTACTTTTGTTTACGCCATCAGACAAAACTCGCAGCCGTTGGACTTTGGAGTACGAAATTTGCCAAAAAACTCGAATTCGAAAGCTCGGCGACTACGAGTTTTGACTGATGGCGTATGCAAACAACACTTGAGAATGACGAATCTCTTGCTCGTAGTCCTGTCAGATGAGTGACGGCTACGAGCCGATGACGAATTATCACGAATATCACTTCAATATAGATGAATCTGGTTGTGGTAGCGGGAGCAATTGTTTTCTGTAAAAGCTCTTTATTATGTTTTATAGCGTTAGGTTTACGAACCCTCTCACTTCAAGTCTATAAATGACGATTATATAGTCTGCCTAACTAAAACCAATACCGCAATGGTAGCTAACTAATACGCTTCACTCTGAGGTTCATTCTAGAATTACGAGGAGCATAATGATTTACACTTGCCACTTTGTCGCCTTGTTACGGGACAGCGATCGTTCAGTTTTATAGGGGCTAAATTATGGAACTCATGGAAGCCGGAGATCAAATCCGAACGGTCATTAGTGTCTTTTAAATATAAACTTTACAAACACTTCTTAACTTCTTAAATTATATATATTCTAGAATTTAGAGATTGTAAATATATTCATGTTGTATTGTATCACTGAAAGACCCTTTCAAGGTGATATGTAATAAAGCCGGTTTATATAGTTTTATAGTTTATCAGCCATGTTTAGGTTATACGCCCAATCGCCCCAATTAAATATTTGCTTGGATTTTGTATTTGTGACCTGAGTACGCATAAAGTTTGGAACGGGTATTTATTTTTGCTATGCTGTGCATGCTAATAAATTGAGTTTAGAGTATAGAGTGCTATAAACCGTAGTTAACCTAGGTCAAACCTCGGCCTCATAAAGCCGGTTTTCCACTACCGATATTTTTCGCGCGAAGCGACTTTATTCCTTTGTATTTTAACAATTTGTTCCAGATGGTTGCAGTTGAGAGCTCTGAAACAAAAGTAAAATATCGCTTCGCGTGAAAAATATCGCTAGTGGAAAAACGGCTTAAAGGTTGAGGTCAGACCGAGGCCGAACCGCGGTGAGACAGAGGTTAAACCTCGGCATAACTCGATCTAGTTGACAGACATTTCTTAAGATTTTTTCGATTTGGTTATTTGGTTTTTCTCAGCTGTTCATAACATTTCTTCGGAAGCGAACGGCCACTGCGAAGGTATTTTTTCCCTTGCGGTCGTCTGCGGTTTCTATCGGTCCACCGCAACCGAATCGCGACGACAGTGTTAAAGGCCTTAATTTCCGTCGTAAAACATCAGAAATCGTTCTTTTCCTGGTGAGATAAGCACTGTTTCCTATCGATCGCTGGTCTCACAGGCATCTGCATGCTGTGGTGACGTCAACGGCGTTAGCGGTAATTTTTTCCCTAAGCAGCTAGAATATCAAAGCGATACTACATAAAGAAGCTTGTTTTAGCTTCCATTCACACTGACGCACTGAGCGCCAAACTTGTTCATCTTGCTGTCTATTTGGAATCAGAGAAGACAACATTATACAGTTAGAAAGAGGTTGAAAGTTCTTGCTCAATTAAATGTAGCTATGTATATCAAGGGTGTATTCACTGAAAGCGATCCACAGTTATAAATATATATGTGTTGTTCTTGATGTTTTTTCCCGTTTCGTCACATTTTTCATTCATTGTGGTAAAATCTCTACGAACTGTTTACAGGTAAAATAATTGCTCTGCTGCTGTTGAATTAAAGTAAAACAAACCATGAAAGCAGGTATTTATTCGGATTTTATTGGCACATGATTTTTCCTCACATCGCTGTAATATTGAATTTTAGGTTTTGCCTGTTTAGACTTGCAAGCTGCGCCGTAATCTTCATGATCGGGTGTTATGTTCTGATTACAATCTATATAAGACGTTGACGTCAGAAAATTTTTGCTTTGTTAATAATAATTATTAATTTTATATTCTCAGGTCTCGTTTTTTTCTGGCGCTAACCACAGTTTTTTTGCTGTCAAACTCGCTTGTTGCGTCAAAACCAGGTATGTAAGTCTTTGGGGATAAATAACTTCAGGCGGGATCGAATTCTCAATATTAAAATTAATACCAACAAATTGTTTTAAAAGAGCTATAAAACATCAAGAATGTAGTTTTTAGAATACAGGCAGACAGGCACATTTCGTTTTAGCTCTATATATCTTTAATGGAATATGTAACATACAGTATCACTAGTATAATGTTGCTAATAAGATGTACATGCATATATAGACGGAACAATTAACATGTAGCAATACTCAAAAATTTAACTGAGGAACACGTGAATCATTACTGAGAAAGACAACAACCCCTCGCAAATTTCAAACAAAGCAAATATTTCCAAAGCTACCACACCTAATCACAGGGCTAAGGCCTGTAAGCTTAAAATTGTGTGATTGGTTGACAATTAAAATAAAAACAATCGCCATATTGTTATTGCATTTCTCGACTTGAGAGACACTGAACTATAATAAGTAATGAACTGAAAATTGAGCCGTTACCGGCCTGCACTTCTAGCTATGTTTACTATGCTATTTTTCTTCTTTCTAGAATTTTGCTATCTTAAACCACACCCTGGTCCCTGCAATGGCTACTTCCCACGATATTACTACGATCCCAATTCAAACAGTTGCAAGATATTTATATATGGCGGTTGTCTCGGAAACGCCAACAACTTTGATACTTCTACGGAATGTTTCGCTACATGTGGCCAGTATTTAAAAGGTTTGTCTATAATTTATAAGTAAAAAATATTATTAGGAAAAAAGAGATTGGCAAAACTCAACAGTTGAAGATCATTTAAATAGCATTGCCCGCTATTTATTATTGTTTTAAATAAAATGTTAGCAATAAATATATATATTATATATATATATATATATATATATATATATATATATATATATATATATATATATATATATATATATATATATATATATATACAGTCAATTCAAAAAAGGTTGACTTTTGCAGTTATGTATTTATGTATCTTGGACATTGAGCGCGCAAAGAACTTCGGGAATTTTCATGCGAATTAATGAACCACATTATTTTGTTGCAATGCCGGCCCCATAAAGTCAAGATCTACGCTGGAGAGCAATCTTCTTAGCCGAAATATTAGATATTGAGTTAGAGCAAGTGAGTTTTTATCTGCAAATATCACAGTCAACAATAAAACGTTACGTAAGAAGGTTCAGAGAATTGGGATATGTCAACACAGCTATCATCGGCCGGCCATACAATTGCATATGTGTGTACAATTGCATACAATTGTGTGTGTTGTAGCTACAGTGGTTGTTATTGATGCTGTAGCAGCTGTAATTGGCTGCTATACACGAGAGCTATCAGCTGAGCTAACTACCTCGCGAGGCAGTTACCTAAGCCCCTAAACTTCCGCACACGAGAGAAACTTGCAGAGCTAACAGCCTTGCGAGGTCTTTAGCTCAATTAGGCTTAATTTGCGTCACTGCAGGGTAGACGTTGTTGGATTATTTCGTACTTAGCTATCCGTCTCTTTCTCCAGCAATATATATGTGGCTTAGCTAGAATGACTGCTCAATGCTTATCAACGGGGGACAGTTCCACAGCGAAGTTTTCAAGCAAATACTGATTGGTATACTTTGACCTCTGTTCGTGTTTTTTTTGTTCGATAGCTCGAATTTTACAATTAATCATATGTTGAACGAAAGCAATAACATTAAATAACATCCCATGCAAAAAATTCGATTCCATTGTGTTTACGCACTCATGGGCTCCGTATAATACTCAGGTATTCAAATTATAATTACAAGGTGAATTTCTCCTTTTTTTGAATACACCCTGTATAGTAACTCTCCTAACGATAGCCTTACGTCGAAACTTCAAGAAATTTTCTTGTAAATCCTAGGCAGTTGCTGAACCTATTTCATGAAATGATATAGCCTGTATTAAACATTAGAAAGTTGAGAAGAAATACAGTACTAAACTTTTCCCATAAATATATTAATATTTAAACAAGAATTGTTATTCTCTTTTTGTAGATAACTGTGGTGCACAACTTCCAAATGTGCTTATTCAGTATTTTTTCGATGATAAAGAACACGAAATAAAACACGTTATGCCCCACGGAAACTCAAAAACCAAGTCTTCGTACCGGCGGGTACTATCAAGCACCAGAAAGCGAATGAAACAGTCCATACTTGACAGGGGAAAGACAGCCAAACAAACCCTTGATGAAGTGTACGGTACGCTTCTGGAACGTGCAAAGAGGGAAGAACAGTCAAAAAAAGATGTGTTCATACGCGAATGCTCAATTCACCCTAACCTGTTTGTAGTTCTTGCAAACGATCGACAACTTGATGAGGTTGCAAACTTCTGTACGCACCCAAGTGAACACAGTGTTATCGGAATTGATCCAACTTTTAATATATTTGAAAGAAATATTAGCCTTACGGTTACTACATACAGAAATCTGAAATTGGTCAACCTCAAAACCGGTAAACAACCAGTGTTTGTTGGACCGTTGCTCATGCATCGGAAAAAGGACTAGAAAACCTATTCCAAATTTGCACACTCATTGGTTACTCTTAAACCAGAGTTAGATGCAGTCCTTGCATGAGGTACGGATGGTGAAAGAGCTTGTCAATGGTTTCAAACGAAATATGCGTTTTGCGGTATTCCTACGATGCTTTCTACATTTTAAAGCTAATATTGAGAGAGAGCTAATTTCGAGAGGAATTACAGGGAGTGCTAAGAAAGAATTCGTGTGCGAAATATTTGGAAAACAAGAAGGAGACATTAAATATTTCGGACTTGTTGATTGTGAATCTGAAGAAGAATTCGACGAAAAACTGCAACAGCTTCAACCGATTTGGGAAGAAAGGGAGATTGTAACTGAAAACAAAGAGAGGAAGCAAACAATGTTCGAGTGGTTTAAACGCGAAAAGGTAAGAGACCAATTCTTACAAAACAACCGTTACATTACGCCAATAGCGTAGGCAGCGCAATATATCCAGGTAATTGTTACCCTTTCTAATATGAGCATTACTCTAATATAGACACCTCTCTAATGTTCGTTACCAATTGTGGAATTGTTGTGGAATGAGTTATTAGTTCCTAGAGTTCCCATGCACATTTGCATTGATTTTCCTTTCTTCATTTCCTTTCTCGACCTGCTTGGATATTAACTGTTTATTCATTTTAATTGTCAGCGTATATATTAAATGCATACAGGGTGTATCAAAAAAAAGGTAATCCAACTTTGGTGCGCTATTGTACGTGAATTACTCATTCTATTAACGAATTTTTTTCACATTCCGAAAGGTTAGGCTTTTAACCATCGAATGACATGTTTTTGATAACAAATGGTGAAAACATGAGCAAATAGGAGGCTGCTAAAAAGTGTTAGTCAAAATCGCATATTTTCACCTCTGAGAGTTGGGACTAAAACCATTGAAAATGAAATCTCTTTGGGATTTAAATGAAGAATTTTGCTTTTGAATAAGCGACCCGCATATTCATATTAAGTAGGAATAAATCACATTAGGAGAACATTCTAAGCAATGCGGCATAAAACCAGTGCAAGCTGTGACATGTTGTGATTAATTGTTTTTTTCTTTTGTTATGCACTGCTTTAATTAGGCTCAAAGGTGAAAATATGCATTTTGACTAACACTTTTTATCAGCCTCCTATTTGCTCATTTTTTCACCATTTGGTATTAAAAAACATGTCATCCGATAGTTAAAAGCCTGATCTTTCCGAATGTGAAAAAAATTCGTTCATAGACTGAGTAGTTCACGTACAATAGCGTGTTGAAGTTGGATTACCTTTTTTTTGATACACCCTGTACAGTAACCAAATACAGCGGACGCTTTTTAGGCACAGGATATCAAGGACTCGATGCTGAGACCGATCAGAACAGAATCAGAGCTTGGTAACCCACCATCCGAATACACGAACAACGACCCAGAAGCTGCAAACTTCATCATAAAGCATGGGCTGCACTTCAACCCAAACAAACCCCACGAGTTTATTGAAAAGGTCAAAGATATTATCTTAACACAACAAAGAAATGAAGATCGTGCGGTATTTGGAAAAGTTCCGTATCGAGTACGAGAAGGTTTCACCCATTTGTCCGTTGATGACGTAGAAAGAAGCAGTTTAAGTCACGCTCAAATGGAAAAAAGATTGGCTGATTTCAACAAAGCAAAAATGGACAGCATGCAGGGTTGACGTCGTCAGTCCAACCCCTCAAGACCAAGAGGTAATTTTAATTGTTTCTTATTAACCTTATTTTGTAAATATAATTACGCAATTCAGCTTGCAGCTGCAATGTAATATTCTAACCATCCATCCATCCATCCATCCATCCATCCATCCATCCATCATCCATCCATCCATCCATCCATCCATCATCCATCCATCCATCCATCCATCATCCATCCATCCATCCATCCTCCATCCATCCATCCATCCATCCATCCATCCATCCATCCATCATCCACCATCCATCCATCCATCCATCCATCCATCCATCCATCATCCATCCATCCATCCATCCATCCATCCATCCACCATCCATCCATCC